>NC_135322.1:27817531-28117531 GCF_048772815.1 Callospermophilus lateralis | reverse complement strand
AATAACACAACAGTTTCACCAAGCTGAAAGAAATGCGAACAGTATGAAAAGACAAGGAAAGACAGGGCCACAAGCAATGCAGCTCAACTCAACGTTAGAAGAGGTTATATCTGCAGCAGATGGAATGTCTTGGGTGGTCAACAGGTCACATGAAGCCGGGCCCATTGGGGTGTACAGTATGAGGTCCATGTGTGTTTTGACTGTCAACTATGGCTGCCACGTCTTTCAGAATAAAATTATGTGATATCCTGGCTGAGATTCCCAGCACTCTGGGGAAAGCCACCCTGGGCCTAGATCTCAGTTTCCAAGGGCGACTCTCATGCATGGCCTCCTAAAAACCCAACAAAATTCATGGCAATACTTCTCTGATATCAGATCCAGAAATCAGTTTCTAAGGGGAATCACACCAGAGTTCAAGCCCATGTGGACCCAGTCATCTCTTCCAACCACCACCCAAACGAACACATTTAAATCCAAAACACTCCCACATGTCTCTCATCTTCTTCCATATAGACACTCATCATAACCTCTGGCTGGAGGTGTCCATGAGGGGTGCAGCCCAAGACAGTGTCCAAAATAAGCTCCCATGCCCCTCATTGGCCTAAAGTCAGGGTGGCCTGGACACCCTTCCGGTGAACCAGGATTGATCAAATAGGCCTGCATTTAATACTGCTCCGCTTCTCCAATTTGAGGCCTTCTGACTCTGAGGTTTAGAGTCTTTATGTGAATTGGCATCATGACAATATCCAAGCACCTATAGGCTAGGCTCTGCAGGGATTAGAAAAACTCAATTGATGCAAAGGATCCCTATTCTCACTTGATAGAATTCAGGAACCTTACAAAGGAAGGTGAGAGACTTCATCCACAATGACTGCTCTTTTGGCCATTATGGTTTAGGATGCACAAATGGGATCTTTCTTTAGATCCATCAGGTGCTGGGAATATAAGCAACAGCCTCACACAGGGCCAAGAGGCTGATTCAGACCCATCCCTTGCCAAAGCAATTAAGCAAAGAGCCACAGGTGATGCCCATTCATTTCCATTTGAAAACTGTTTTCTTCAGGCTTCACAAAGGTTTGGCATGTGGCAAAGACCTACCTGACATTCAGGGCAACAGAACAATAGGTAAGCAAAAGGCCCAAAGCTGGGTTTCTCAATTGAGACTTTACTGGTCACACTGATACCTGAGTTTTCTGAGATACTCCCAATTACCTTCAGCTATCCAGTACATGGCCATGTCACAGAGCTTGAAGGTGGTACATATCTTGGACACAAAACCATGAGCCTATTCTGGAGAGTGGCCAGAATTCATGAAGAAAACAGGAACTTAGGAAGATAGCAGGTTTGGCCCAACCATAAGGTAAGCCACAGTCCATTATCAACTGGGCATGATGAATGCTGGGAAGCTTTTTACTAGACAGGACACATCCATTGATGCATTCTCTTTTCTAATGTCTACAACCACGGACACAGTGAGATACACAGACATAGAAACACTCGCCTTGTCAAACTACTTACTAGACACAGTCCACTCCAAACCAAACAAACTGCCTTTCCTACCTATTCTCAGAACATGAGGCAAAACCTCAAACTCACACCCACACCCACAAAGGCACCTCCTTACCCCAAGTAGATCTGTGACTATCCGGAGAGTTCTCTGACTGGTGGGCCATACTATGTTCCCCCCAAATTGCCTGTCCTGTCTCAGATCTGGTCTCCTTGGACAATGTGATAAAGTTGTCATGAGCCAGCACTGAGCCACTACCTGATTTCTCAAGAAAGGCCCCTCTTGAGAGCTCTCCTAGCATTTAGTCATCCTCACATCAGTAGGTACCAAGAAAGACTGACTCTGTCCATGGTAAATCCAAACAAGTGAGCCCACTTGGACTGGGACTGGGTCTGGCTCTGGGGGCCTGGCTTCTTGGATTCCAAGTTCAGAGAGTTCCATCACCAAGGAAATGTGGTAGGACACTTCCTTCAGGAACTGAATGAGGTCACTGCCTTGGGAACAACTTGATTCTAACTGTTGCTTCCAAGGGTCCCATGAACTGGAGGCTGCCCCTACTACCTGTGACACTTTCACAAGTTAGAATGGTATATCAAACATAAGCACCCGGGAATAGCTCTCCACACAGGCCTGGTTTGGTCCATCTTCTCTACATTAAGAAGAGAGATGCTGATTCAGACCCATCCCTTCATCCTGACCAGGTTGTTTACCATGAAAGTTGACTTTTGCTCTCTCAGGTCCTTCATAGTGTCCTACATCTTTTCCAAGGATGATATCTGCATGGACATTTGTGGTTCTCAGCAGGTGATAGATCCCCCACATTCCTGTATTGTAATACCAATTCTGTGCCTGCTCCACTGTAAAGTTAGATTAAGGGAACAGTTTATGGTTAGGGTAAATAAGAGGTTCGATTTGGGTTAGGAAACAATCTGTGGGATGAATAATGGGAACTTGTGATATTTATAAGAATATACAAGGGAAATATATGTATGAAAACAGAAATCTAGGTAAGATTTGAAGCCCAGAAGGGCATAGGGCCCTTTATTGGGATACTTAGCTTTGATTTACGTTCTGCACAGATATCTCAGATAAATCGATATACAATGGCATAGGACATTGTACCTTGGATGATTGAATGTAGAAGAGAACATCCAGTCAAAAAGGGATAGTCAGTAGTATTAGGAAGAGTGTCAGTAGGTTTAGGAAAAAGAATGAGTATAGAATTTGGAACAAAAGTTCTTTAGTCATAGGGTTTTGCTAAGAGAATGAATGTAAATATCAGCACATGTGAAGAGTCTGTCACAATGATGAACTGGGGAAAATATGTAGGAAATCTAATATCAACAGAAACATTAGGAAATCAGGCAAAGTATAAAGTGAGTGATAGGATTAGACATTTTCAACAGGGTTGAGTTTGAATATATAATCTTAGGAAGAAACAAATATGTGGTCACCAATAGGATTGAAATTTGAGAGCATTAGACAACCTGGACCTGGATGTTTTTATTAATCCATGTTCACTTTCCATTTAGGGTTTTGTACAATCATAAGTGTGTACTTTGCATTTTGTGTCCAGAATATTACTGTAATAAAATGCATATGTAGATCAGGTGACATAAGTATTTCTTCCACCATTTCTGAGAGCAATATTTTGAAGATGTATAAATTATTATTGGTGGTACCAAGGGGTGTACCCTCTGTCTATAAATATTGAGATAATGCATGAATAGATAATACTGTGAATAAATAATATAACTAGTTCCACTTTAAATAATGGATTGAATTGATATCTGAAAATATATAAAAAATCTTATAATGATATACAATCATTCATTCCAACCCGTTATACTTCTAATGGTAATATTAGGGTTATGGTTTATCATGAAGAGTGTGTGAGTTTTGATTCAAAAGTGATTATGGAAATCGAAAATAATGTGTTTAGAAAGAAGTCTCATGAAAAGACCAGTCAAGATCATGGAGGAATACATTTGTTCTGAATCAGGAAGTGATGGAAAGTGAAACAAATGCCTATAAATTTGCGAACTTATGGATGAAATATATATCCTAAGATGTGCATAAAGTGAAGGAAAAGTAATGTACCAGTGTTGAATAAAAATGAATGCCAAAATACACTTCTGTCCCATAGGAATCTACTTGCATTGATGTTCAACTGGGAAAGTTACTGTAGAAATATTAGAATTCGTAAGCACCATTCTCTGAAGTTAGTTGTCAGTACTAAGAAACAAGTATGCAGTTCATGTGGATGAATATTTCTGAGAATAATCTTGTGAAAATTTATTATAAATCCACATAGGGGAAAATAATGAATTTTGGGAGTGTATAATAAGACACATATATTTCATATTTTGAAAAATCTGGAGACTGTATATATACATATATATATACATATATATATATATATATATATATATACATATATATATACAAATACACACACAGACATTAAAAAGTAGCAATATTATGCCAATCGAAATTCACCATGAAATATATATAATCCACTGATCCAAAAATATTCATTTTACTGAATATGGATTTATGTATAATGTTGTTCAACTAGGAAGCTCACCCATAGGTTGTATTTAAAGTTCCAAAAGCGTTTAGGAGGAGTGATCTCTTCTCACAATTTGTATCTGCCAAGTAAGCCACCTCATATGAATGTAAGTGTGGTACCAGGTATGATTGTATATGTGCATATAAAAATACATGTGCTGAATAGGCTACAAAGAAAGGTAGACAGAAATTCATATATATGTTAAATTTAAAAACACACAGAGAACTATTTCAACAAAAAAAATTGACTAGATTTATAACTCCTACCCTATATAATGCAAAAGGCAATCCAATTATACACCATGCCTCCTCTGAACTGCTTGTATTTAATTCTGTTTGGGTTATTTTTCTCCATAATATTAGGATTAGTAGTCAGAGTCTAGTAGGCTATTGGTTAGAGTCAGGGATTCAGTATTTCGAATGGAAAATTGGTAAATGAATCAAAGGTGTATGTAAATATGTGCTACACAAAAAACCTTCCCATGCTCATTGAGAACATTACCTTCGCCTCAAGTAAGACAAACTTAGAGGAGAAGAGTTAGAAAATCTGTGAATACATATCTGGAATGGAATATGCTCAGGAGAACACAACTTTGGAAGAGGTAGAGGAGTTTCCAAAAGTAAGGGACAGGGTAAATACTCCACAAACATGGAGCTCTTCGGCCTAAAGACTTCTTGAGAAACTGCCTCTGAGGTTGAGCACTTGAAATATATGTAGTTGTCAGAATCTTTAGCTTCCTTTGTAGTGACACCATCAAAGCTGGGTCTGAATCTACGGGACCTGGAGGACATGGTTTCTTATTTTCCAATGAACATGAGGCAGCAGTGCTGAATTCTCTCTTTGTCGGTAAACTGTGGCCACTGGGGGCTAATTTTCTCCCCATGTGGACTGTGAAGCCATATGGTCGTCCTCCACTTTTTGTGGTGTTTTTTGCTGCTGCACTGGAGTTTTGTATTTGCTTCATGAAATACAAGCAGTTCAACTGGGACACAGTGCTGGAGGGAGTTCTGTCATGTGTGGTGGGTCAGTGTCTGCAGGAGAATGCACGAAGTACGCTTCTATCCCACATAGCTTGCCCCCTTCACCATAACAACCTGATTCTGAACATTGCCCTGAAACATCTCCATATAACAAGATGCCTTTACATATAATGGTCTGCTGACTGCACCATGTCAGTAACAAGCCTTTTGGAAGCCAATGGCAGATCCACATGGGCCCATCACAAATGTTTTATCACACACCTGCCCACCATTGCTCTAGGCCCACTTCTCAGGCTCCAACTTACTGGCATCTCTGTTCTACACCATTTTCATGAAACCCAGTCAATCAAGGCACTGTCTGGTATACTCATGATCAGCAGCAGGACAACCAAAGGTTCTCCAGTGCCACCTGTTCATGAGAATTTCAAACATTTTATGGTATTTATCTAGCCATTCTTCAAGTATGAAGTTAGAGGCACTGTGGGCTTCAGTTCATTCAGGAACCATTAAATGGTGAGGAGGCTCATTTCAATGAACGCTCTAGAGAACTCTCCAAGGCAAGGCTTCCCAAAGAGTAGACAAAAGGTCACATGAAGCCAGGCCCATTGAGGTCTACAATGTGAGGTCCATGTGTGTTTAGACTCTCAACTATTTCTTCCAAGTTTTTCAGAATAAAATCATATGATATGCTGGCAGATATTCCCAGTGCTCTGTGAAAAGCCAACCTGGGCATAGATCTCAGATTCCAAGGACGACTCTCATGCCTGGCCTCCTAATATCCCAACACAATTTATGGCCATGCTTCTCTGAGTTCAGTTCCAGAACTCAGTCTCTAAGGGGAATCACACCAGAGTTCAATCCCAGGTGGACCCAGTCATCTCTTCCAACCACCACAAAAATGACCACAATTAAAACTAAAACACTCCCACATGACCCTCATCTTCTTGCATATATACACTCATCATAACCTCTGGCTGGAGGTTTTCGTGAGGGGCACAGCTCAAGACAGTGTCCAAAATAAGCTCCCTTGCCCCTCATTTGCCTAAAGTCAGGGTGGCCTGGACAACCTTCCTGTGAAAAAGGAGTGATCAAATAGGCCTGCTATTAATACTGCTCTGCTTCTACAATTTAGGGCCTACTGACTTTCAGGTATATATTCTTAATGTGATTTGGAGTCATGAGAAAACTTAAGCACCTCTGCAGGGCTTTGAATATCTCATTTGACCCAAAGGATCCCTATTCTCACTTGATGGAGGTCAGAAACCTTACAGAGGAAGGCGATAGACTTCATCCAAAATGAGTGCTCTTTTGGCAATTTTGATTTTAGATGCACACATGGGAACTTTTCTAGATCCATCAGGTGCTGAGAATCTAAGCCACATCCTCAAACAGGGCCAGAGGCTGATTGAGACACATCTCTTTCCAATGCAATTAAGCAATTAGCCACAGGTGATGCCCATTCATTTCCATTTGAAAACTGTTTTCTTCAGGCACCACAAAGGGGTGGCCTGAGGCCAAGACATTCCTGACATTTGGGTAACAGAATAATAGGTAAGAAAAAGGGCCAAAGTAGGGTTTCTCCACTGAGATTTTACCTGTCACACTGATATCTGGGTTTTGTGAGATGTTCGCCATTCCCTTCAGCTATCCAGTACATGGCCATGTCACAGAGCTTGAATGTGGTACATATCATAGACACAAAACCATAAGCCTATTCTGGAGAGTGGCCAGAATTCAGGAAGAAAACAGGAACTTAGGAAGATAGCAGGTGTTGCCTTTCAATAAGGCAAGCCACAGTCCATTCATAAATTGGGCAGGATGAATGATGGGAAACTTTCTACTAGACAGGACACATCCAATGATGCATTCTCTTTTCTAATGTCTAAAACAACGGACACAGTGGGAAACACAGATGTAGAAACACTCGCCTTGTCAAACGACTTACTAGAAACAGTTCACTCCAAACAAAACAAACCGCCTTTCCTACCTATTCTCAGAACATGAGACAAAACCACAAACACACACCCAAACCCACAAAGGCACCTATTTCTCCAAAGGAGGTCTGTGACTATCCAGACTGTCCTCTGACTGATGGGCCATATTATGTTCCCACAACATGGCCTGTCCTGTCTCAGATTGGGTCTCCTTGGACAACTCTGTGAAGTTGTCAGGAGCCAGCGGTGAGCCAATACCTGCTTTCTCAGGAAAGGCCACTCTTCAGAGCTTTCCTGGCATTTGGCCATGCACACATCAGTAGGTAATAAGAAAGACTGACTCTGTCCTTGGTAAATCCAAAGAAGTGAGACCACTGGGACTGGGACTGGGACTGGATTTGAGTGCCTGGCTTCCTGTATCCCAAGTTCAGAGATTTCCATCACCAAGGATGTGAGGTGAGGACACTTCCATCAGGAACTGAATGAGGTCACTGCCTTGGCAACCATGTTGTCCTAACAGTTGCTTCCAAGGGTACCATGAAATGAAGGCTACCACTACTTCCTGTGACACTTTCACAAGTTAGAATGGTATATCAACCATAGGCAACCGGGAACAGCTCTCCACACAGGTCTGGTTTGGTCCATCTTCTCTACAATAAGAAGAGAGAGGCTGATTCAGACACAACCCTTGATCCTGACAGGGTTGTTTGCTATTGAAGATGACTTTTGCTCTCTCAGGTCCTTCATAGCTGCCTACATCTTCTCCAGATAACATTTCTGCATGGACCTTTGAGGTTCTCAGCAGTTAGAACATCCCCTACATTCCTGTATTGTAAGACCAACTCTGTCCCTGCTCTTCTGTAAAGTTAGATTGAGGGAACAGTGTATGGTTACGGTTAATAACAGGTTTGATTTGGATTAGGAATCATTCTGCTGGATGTATAATGGTATAGGGAACCTGCGATATTTACAAGAATATATAGGTAAAATATAAGTATGAAAACAGAAATCTAGGTAAGATTTGAAGCCCAGAAGGGCATTGGGCCCTTGATTGCGATACATAGCTTTGTTTTATTTTCTGCATAGATGTCTCAGATAAATCGATATACAATTGCATAGGACCTTGTACCTTGGATGATTGATTGTCAAAGAGAACTTCCAGTCAAAAAGGGATAGTCGGTAGGATTAGGAAGATAGTCGGTAGGTTTAGAAAGGAGAGTGAGTATAGTATTTGGACCAAAAGTTATTTAGATATAGGGTTTCTTGTATAGAGTGAATGTAAATGTCCGCACATGTGAAGAGTCTGTCACAATGATGAACTGGGGAAAATATGTAGGAAAGCGGATATCAATAGAGAAATTAGGAAATCTGGCAAAGTATATTCGGTAGTGAAAGTTTAATAAAATAGATACTTGTCACTTCCTGTTTTCCTGTATGCTTAATAAAACACGGTTGAAATCTTGAGAACTGTTTGCTAATCTTGTTCCCAGAATGTGCTGACCCCAACTGCCAAACTGCAGAATGTACTCCCTCCCTCGTTTGCACGCAAACAGCTCACTCGCCCGGACCCATCAATAAACTTCCCTCCCTGCCCTCTCCAATGAAAGTATATAAGCTCTGCTTAAGCTGTTCTCAGGGCTCTCTGCTCTATTCAAGTGAGCTCTGAGCCCCAGTATGCTGGACCCCCAATAAACCCTTTGCTTTTGCATGAGACAGTCTCTTGGTTGTCTCTTCCCCCTACGCTCGCCCAACCTTTACATATGGAGGTCCACCGAGATCCGGCAGCGGCGGATGAGAGACCCCAACCGGCTCCTCTTGGGGTATGTAAGGTGCCTCTTTTTGTTTTCAGGTTTAAGGTTAGGGCTTGGCAAAATGGCTGTCGATGAAGAGTGTGAGCTCTCTCCAATGGTGGCTGATAGACGTATCACAGAGCCACAGGCCACATCCCTGGGGGACGCCCCAGAGGATTCTGGAAATTGAGGAACTATAGTCTCCTCGACTCAGTGATATTTTGTTTCAGATTCGGTATTGCCAGCCCATCGGGTTTTGCCGGCTACTCAGTCCTGGTCTCAGTGTTTGATGTCCATTGCCTGTCTTTATTTTCTTCTCTTGTCTGTGTCGTGTGTTGTTGCTTTTACTGTTTGTGTATCTTTCATTATGGGACAGAGCACTTCAATGCCTCTGTCCCTGACCCTTGATCACTGGACCAAAGTACACTTAAGGGCTCAGAATCTTTCTTTTTCAGTAAAACCCTGGACCTAGCAGACTTTTTGTGCCTCAGAATGGCCCACCTTTGGATTCAGATGGCCCCTAGAAGGATCTTTCTACTTCCCACTAATTTAAAAAGTCAGAGATATTGTCTTTTAGCCAGGGAAACATAGCCATCCAGATCAACAGCCATATATCTTAACTTGGAAGGACCTCTGCATATCTCCTCCTCCATGGGTGAAGCCTTTCCTTGCCCCTGCCCCCGCTTCTACTCCTTCCCCCATGATCTCTCAAATTCTCTGCTCCTCCTCCTCCTCCACCCTCTGTTCTCCCTGAGTCACAAGATTTGACTCTACTGGACTCTCCTCCCCCTCCTTATCTCCTGCCCACGTCCCCCAACACACTCTAAGTGATTCCCCTGCTGCTGACTCTGCCTCTCCACCATTGGAGGAAGCTAAGCCAGCCCAGCACCCTCCAGATAACTCCCCCGTGGCACACATAGCCCCTCCTCCCCTGGAGGAAACTGGTCCGGCTAAAGGAACTCGCCGGCAATGAATATTTGAAAACCCTGGAACTGTCGTGATGCTCCCCCTCCGTCCCTACGGGCCAGTGATTGACGACATCCTTGGGAGAAAAATGCAATACTACCAATATTGGCCTTTCTCATTTTCAGACCAATATAACTGGAAAAATAACAATCCCCCTTTTACTGATGACCCCACCCGGCTCTCAGGTGTGGTTGAGTCACTGATGTTTTCACACCAGCCTACCTGGGATGACTGCCAACAACACCTAGGGACCCTCTTCATGACAGAGGAACAAAAGAGAATCCTCCTGGATACTAGAAAAAAATATTCTTGGACCAGATGGGTGACCGACACAACTTCCCAACATATTCAACCCAGCTTTCCCTTGAACCAACCCAACTGGGACCCCAACACCTTTGAAAGTAGGGAGCATTTGTCCACTTATCACCGGGCTCTAATTGCGGGTATCTTAGTGGCCGCTAGGTGACCAACTAATTTGGCCAAGGTAAGAGAGATTATTCAAGGGCCTGATGAATCTCCCTCTATGTTTCTAGAGAGAATTATGGAGGCATATAGGAGATATACTCCTTTCGATCCTCAGGCAGAGGATCAAAATGCATACTCATGATGGCCTTTATTGGGCAAGCTGCCCTGGATATTAAAAGAAAGTTACAATGCTTAGATGGATTACAAGATATGACTTTGAGAGATTTAGTCAGAGAAGCCGAGAAGGTATACTATAATAGAGAAACTGAGGAAGAGTAGGGAGCAAAGGGAGAATAAAAGAAACAAGACAGACGAAGGCATTGACTAAGGTCCTTGTCACAACAACAAATAGGCCAGAAATAAGAAACATGGAGACAGGAAGGAATACCTGGGCCCACACTAGAGGCCACCACTGGCCTCAGATCAATGTGCCTACTCTAAAGAAAAAGGACACTGGGTCAAAGAGTGCCCTAGAAAGAGACAGCCACGCCAGCCAGCCATTCTGACTCTGGAGGATGACTAAGAACGTCGGGGCTCAGATCCCCTCCCAGAGGTCAGGGTAACTTTTGAAGTAGAGGGGACCCCAGTAAACTTTGAAGTAGATACAGGAGCAATATACTCAGACTTTAAGGCCCCATTGGGCTCTCTTTCAAATAAAAGGTCTCTAATACAGGGCCTAATGGCAGTAAATATCGGGCTTGGACAACTAAGAGGACCATGGACCAGGAGAAAGGAAAAATCCATCACTCCTTCCTAGTAATCCAAGAATGCCCAGCCCCATTGATGGGCAGAGATCTGCTCACCAAGCTCTGGGCCAAAATAACTTTTAACCCTGAAGGCCCCCAAGTGGAATTTCTAAATCCTTCAGTAAAAACTCCTATAGTTACGGCTCTAAATATGACAGTAGAAAATGTACATCAACTCACTCACCTTGGTTCAAAGAAATTGCATTCATTCCTGAAGTATCACGAACAGAGTTTTCCACTAACCGACTCACAGTGAAGGAAATAACTGAATGGGTAACAAAAGCCTGTCGAGTCCATCAATTGGTTAATGCTTACCCTTCCAAGCTTCCTGCAGGAAAACACCTATGAGGAGCCAGACCAGGACAATTCTAAGAAGTGGACTTTACTAAAATTAAGCCAGAAAGGTATGAACTTAAATATCTTCTAGTCTTTGTAGATACATTTTCAGGATGGATTGAAGCCTTCCCCAGGAAAAAAAAAAAAAAAAAAAAGGAAAAAAAAAAAGAAACAGCGCAAATGGTAGTCAAGAAGATCCTGGAAGATATTTTTCCAAGAAACGGCCTCCCTAAAGTAATAGGGTTTGATAATGTACCGGCGTTTGTGGCCCAGGTAAGTCAGGGGTTTGCCAGAACCCTGGGGATTAACTGGAAGTTACATTGTGCTTATAGACCACTGAGTTCAGGACAGGTAGAAAGAATGAATAGAACCATTAAAGAAACCATAATGAAATTAAGCTTAGAGACTGGCATAAAAGTTTGGACTATGTTGCTGCCTTATGCACTGTTTAATTCAAGAAATACTCCCTCTGTTTCTTTGTGTAACTTCACCCTGTATGAAATTCTCTATGGTGCCCCTTCTCCAGGATGGGACCTAACCCCAACTCTAAGACCTAACGATCCCTTCCACACCCCCTTGCTTGACAGACTTAAAGCTCTTGAAAAAACTCAGGGATACCTGTGAAAACAGATGGCCACTGCCTACCAAACTGGGGATGAGGGGACTCCACATCGATATCAAGTAAGAGACTTTGTCTACATAACACGACATCAGGTGTCATCCCTGGAATCCCGCTGGAAAGGACAATAGCAGGTGCTACTTATAACACCTACAGCAGTAAAGGTAGACAGAATCACTTCCTGGATCCATACCTCTCATCTCAAGCCTGCGCCCTGTACAGACTCTGGCTCAAAACTGGAAAAGACTGGTAACACTTTCAAACTGTCTATTCACCATGTGCATAAGGCTATAGACCCTCCCCTTGACCACCTGTAGTCCTAACCCTCATCAGCCCGTTCAGCAGCAATGGCTGATCACAAACCTACTGGAAAAGAAGTTTGGTCTATCTCTCATACAGCCCACTTAGGGACCTGGTGGCCATCTCTCCACCCAGACATTTGTAAGCTGGGTATAGGTCTGTCCTATTGGGATATCCCTGAAGAAGAGGATCCCACTAAAATTCCATTAAATCCCTTCCACACCATAGATAATGGAAACAATCATTATGGATGTAGGGACACATGAGCCAGATGCAGGTTGGCTAGCCTAGATTACTGTTTGCCCGGCAGACTATCAAAGACACAAACAGTCACGGCTGTGTTGGGGGATAACCAACTTCTTCTGTAAGTCATGGGGATGTGAGCATACAGGGAGTGCCTGATGGAACCCAAACTCCTAATCAAATTCTGTATAAGGCACTGGCCACCTTACCAATTAGATAACCAAAACCGATGGCCCACAGAGGGGTCTCTTGATCCTCAAATCTGCATGACCTTTTTAAATTCTGCAAGTGCTCAAAAAGGTGAAAGGTGATTCCCCTATGTGGAGGCCTTTTCCCTCCTTTGCTCACAACCTGAACTATGCTTCTCCAACAGATCCTCACATGCAGCCTTCTGCTCCAGACCCTCTGCTGTCACTCCCACCTCAGCAACATGATTTCTCCCCTCCAATTTCTAGATCAAAAACCCAAACCTCTGCCGGTTCTCTTTCTGAGGTAGCAGGTACATAGGTACCCCTCCACCCACTCACTCCTCTCTTCTCCTGTCAGTGCCCGCACCGGGTTTAAAGTCCCTCACAGTTTTTTAGGGATACTAACTCCCGTCTTCCCCTCTGCTCTACATGTTCTACTGCTCAACTTTTTGTTGCTCGGAAAATCCCAAACCTTTTTCCCATTATTCCTTTACATCTCTCCTACCTCATTCAGATCAACGGAGCTGCTCACAGCCACGCATTCCCCGCCTTCCCCCCTCTGTACCAGGCCCACAGAAAAGTCTTAACTGACCTTCTCCAGAAGTCTTCACCATGGCTGACTTTAGGACTTTCAGCAAAAGAGTCACTATAAACGAGTTCAGAGTAGATAAACTTCCTCTTTTGGTGTTGCCCTGTTCTACTTGGCCACTGGCTAAAACAATCAGCACTCCTAAGCTAGACACCTCCTTATTAGTTTTTCACAAAATATGTGAACAAGGCCTCTGGCCTTGAGCTGGGGCTTCACAGAGATGGCTAGATTTCTATGATAAAGATGTTACCAACTGGGCTCCATGGTAACAGCTTGCAGGGGAAAAATATAAAGGGAAGAAAAAGCTCTCCCTCACCCAGGTGTCCTTGAAAAGTTAACTTGCCCAGAACAGATAAAAAAACAGGAGAAAAACCTGCCTTTTGTGAACTTCTGCAGACTGTGAACTTCTGAGCCCATTCCCTTACATGTTGGGACCAAACTTAAAGATATTAGAAACCTTTATCACAGCTTTTCAGGAATCTTTAACCTCTCTCTCTGAAGTTGTTTTACAGAACAGTCGAGGGTTGATCCTCCTCTTCATGAGAGAAGGGCTTCTTTGTTCTGCATTGATGGAAGAATGTTGTGTTTATGCCGACCATAGTGGAGTTGTAAAAAAATCTATGAGTAAATTAAAAATGCCTTGAGAGAGTGTCAACGAGAGAGAGAGGCCCAAAAAGTGTGGTTTGAGTCTTGGTTCACACAGTCCCCTTCGTTAACTACGAATTTATCAAACCTGTCCAGTCCAATAATAATCCTCATATTATTGCTAACTATAAAACCCTGTTTGCTAAAACGTATAATTTCTTTTCTCCAAGCTCAAATTGGACAAGTTAAACTTATGGTAATACCCCACTAGCAGACATAGAATGTGACATCCCCCCAATGATCACTTTTATGATTAAAAGTACCCAGAAGAAGTCGTGGGGAATGAAAGGCTAATAAAATTGGGATTGTCACTTCCTTTTTTTCTGTATGCTTAACAAAACACTGTTGAATTCTTGAGAAATGTTTTCTAAACTTGTTCCAAGAATGTGCTGTCCCCAACTGCCAAACTGCAGAATGTACTCCCTCACCCAGTTGCACGCAAACTGCCCACTTGACCTGACCCATCAATAAACTTCCCTCCCAGCCCTCACAAAGGAAAGTATATAAGCTCTGCTTAAGCTGTTCTCAGGGCTCTTTACTTTATTCAAGTGAGCTCTGAGCACCAGCATGCTGGACCCCCAATAAACCCTTTGCTGTTTCATGAGGTAGTCTCCTGGTGGACTATTTCTCCGGCGCTCGCCTGACCTTTACTTGGATGATTGAATGTAGAAGAGAACATCCATTCAAAAAGGGAAAGTCGGTAGGATTAGAAATATAGCTGGTAGGATTAGGAAGAAGAGTGAGTATAGGATTTGGAACAAAAGTTCTTTAGCAATAGGGTTTCGGTAGGAGAGTGAGTGTAAATGTCAGCACATGTGAAGAGTCAGTCACAATGATGAACTGGAGAAAATATGTAGGAAAGCAGATATCAATAGAGACATTACAAAATCAGGCAAAGTATAAAGTGAATGATAGGATTAGACATTATCAACAGGGTTGAGTTTCAATATATAATCTTAGGAAGCAACAAATATGTAGTCACCAATAGGATTGACATTTGAGAGCATTAGGCAACCTGGACATGGATGTTTTTAGTAATCCAGTATCGTTTTCCATTTAGGCTTTGGTACAAACATAAGTGTGACCTTTGCATTTTGTGATCTGAATATTACTGTGATAAAATGTATATGTAGATCAGGTGACATTAGTATTTCTTCTAACATTTCTGGGAGCAATATTTTGAAGACGTATAAATTAGTATTGGGGATACAAAAGTTGTACCCTGTGTCTATGAATATAGAAGTAATGCATGAATTGACAATACTGTGAATAAATAGTATAACTGTTTCAACTTTAAATAATGGATTGAATTGATATCTGAAAATATATAAGAAATCTTATATTGAAGTACAATCATTCCTTCCATCGAGTTATACATCTAATGGTAATGTTAGGGTTATGTTTTATCATGAAGGGTGTATGAGTTTTGCTTCAAAAGTGATTATGAAAATGGAAAATAATGTGGTTGGAAAGAAGTCTCATGAAAAGACGAGTCAAGAAACATAGAGGAATACATGTGTTCTGAAGCAGGAAGTGATTGTAAGTATAACAAAAGCCTATAAATTTCCAAACTTGTGGATGAAATATATATCCTATGATGTGCAAAAACTGAAGAAATAGTAATGTAACAGTATTTAATGAAAATGAACGTCAAAATACACATCATGTCCCATAGGAATCTACTTGCATTGATGTTAAACTGGGTCAGTTACTGTAGAAACAATTGGATTTGTAAGGACCATTTAATCAAGTTAGTTTTCAGTACTAGGAAACAAATATATATTTCAGGTGGATGAATATATCTGAGCATAATCTTGTGAAAATTTGATTATAAATCCACATTAATTAACATGAATGAATTTAGGGAGTGTATATATGACACATATATTACATATTTTGAAAAGTCAGGAGAGTATATATATACAAAAACACACAGAGACACATTAAAAAGTAGCAATATATATGCGAATCAAAATTCATCATGAAATATATATAATCCACAGATTCAAATGTATTCATTTTACTGAACATGGATTTATGTATAATGTTGTTCAACTAGGAAGCTCACCCATAGGTTGAATTTTCAGTTCCAAAAGCGTTTAGGAGGTGTGATCTCTTCTCACAATTTGTTTCTGCCAAGTCAGCCACCTCACAAAAATGAACGAGTGATACCAAGTAGGATTCTATATGTGCATATAATAATACATGTGCTGAATTGGCTCCAGAGAAATGGAGACAGGAATTCACACATAAGTTAACTTTAAAATCAATGGAGAACTATTTCAATTAAAAATTCACTAGATTTGTAACACCTACCAAAAAATCATGCAAAAACCCAGTCCAAATATACACCATGCCTCCCCTAAACTGCTTGTATTTCTATAGTGTTTGGGTTATTTGCCTCCATCATATTAGGATTAGTAGTCAGAGTCTAGAAGGCTGTGGGTTAGTTTCAGGTATTCAGTATTTCGAATGGAAAATAGGAAAATGAATCCAATGTGTATGCAAATATGTGCTACACAAAAATCTTCCCACTCTCATCCAGAACAATGCCTAGACATCACCTTCGCCCTAAGTAAGACACAATTAGAGGAGCAGAGTTAGAAAATCTTTGAATACATATTTGCAATGGAAAATTCTCAGGAGTTTACAACCTTGAATATGGTAGAGGAGTTTCCAAAAGTAAGGGACAGGGTAAACACTCCACAAACATGGAGCTCTGCCTGCCTAAAGACTTCTTGATAAACTGCCTCTGAGGTTGGGCACTTGAAATATATGCTGTTGTCAGGAGCTTTAGCTTCCTTTCTAGTGAGACCATCAAAGCTAGGTCTGATTCTCTGTGACCTGAATGATATGGTTTCTTATTTTCCAATGAACATGAGGCAGCAGTGCTGAATTCTCTCTTTGTAGGTAAACTGTTGCCACGGAGGGCTAAGTGTATCCACATGTTGACTGTGAATCCATTTGGTCATCCTCCACATTTCGTGGTGTTTCTTGGTGCTGCAATGGAAATTTAGTATTTGCTTCACAAAATACAAGGAGCTCAACTGGGACACAGAGCTGGAGGGAGTTCTGTCACGTGTGGTGGGTCAGGGTCTGCAGGAGAATGCACCAACCAGGCTTCTATCCCACATAGTTTGCCCCCTTGACCATAATATCATGATTGTGAACATTTTTGTTAAACCTTTCCTTATAAAAAGATGCCTTTACATATAAGAGTCTGCAGGATGCACCATGTCAGCCACAAGCCATTTGGAAGTCAAAGGCAGATCCACAAGGCCCCAGGACAGAAATTTTATCACAAATCTGCACACCACTTCTCTAGTTCCACTACTCAGTAGGCTCCAACTTACTGGCATCTCTTTTCTACACCATTTTCATGAAACCCAGTCAAAAAGGCACTGTCTGGTACACTCAGGATCAGCAACAGTACATCCAAAGATTTTTCCGTGCCACCTGGTCAAGGAAATTTCAAAAATTTTACGGCATTTATCTAGCCATTTTTCAAGGATGATGTTGGTGGCACTGTGCGTTCCAATTCTTTCAGGAACCATTAAATAATGAGGAAGCTCATTTCAATGAATGCTCTGGAGAACACCCCCAGGCAAGTCATCCAAAAGAGTGGCAAAATGGTCACGTGAATCCAGGCCCATTGAGGTCTACAATGTGAGTTCCATGTTTGTTTTGACTCTCAACTCTGTCTGCCAAGACTTTCAGAAAAAAATCATGTGATATCCTGGCTGAGATTCCCAGTGCTGTGTGGAAAGCCACCCTGAGCCTAGATCTCAGTTTCCAATGGCGACTCTCATGTGTGGCCTCCTAAAATCCCAACGCAATTCATGGCAATACTTGTATGAGGTCAGTTCCAGAACTCAGTCTCTAAGGGGAAACACACCGGAGTTCAAGCCAAGGTGGACCAAGTCATCTCTTCCAACCGCCACACAAATGACCACAATTAAAACCAAAACACTCCCACATGGCCCACATCTTCTTCCATTGAGACACTCATCAAAACCTCTGGCTGAAGGTTTACATGATGGGTGCAGCCCAAGACAGTGTCCAAAGTATGCTCTCTTGCCCCTCTTTTGCCTAAAGTTAGGGTGGCCTGGACCCCTTTCCTGTAAACCTGGAGTGATCAAATAAGCCTCCTCTTAATACTGCTCTGCTTCTCCAATTTGAGGCCTACTGACTGTCAGGTATAGATTCTTTATGTGATTTGGAGTAATGAGAAAACCAAGCACCTATTGTCTAGCCTCTGCAGGGCTTTGAAGAACTCATTTGAAACAAAGGATCCCTATTCTCACTTGATGGAGGTCAGGAACCTAACAGAGAAAGGCAAGAGACTTCTTCCAGAATAATATTTTTTACCATTTTGGTTTTCGATACACACATGGGAACGTACTTTAGATCCATCAGGTGCTGAGAATCTAAGCCATAGCCTGACACAGGGCCAAGAGGCAGATTCAGACACATCCCTTTCCAAAGCAATTAACCAAAGAGCTACAGGTGATGCCCATTCATTTCCATTTGAAAACTGTTTTCTTCAGGCTTCAAAAAGGGGTGGCCTGATGCAAGGAACTTCCTTACATTCAGGGCAACAGAACAATAGGTAAGCAAAAGGCCCAAAGCAGGGTTTCTCCACTGAGACTTTTCTGGTCACACTGATATCTGCGTTTCCTGAGATGCTCGCCATTCCATTCCGCTATCCAGTACATGGCCATGTCACAGAGCTTGGAGGTGGCACATATCTTGGACACAAAAACATGAGCCTATTCTGGATAGTGGCCAGAATTCGGGAAGAAAACAGGAACTTAGGAGGATAGTAGGGGTTGCTCATCCATAAGTCAAGCTGCAATCCACTCATAAATTGGGTAGGATGAATGCTGGGATGCTTTCTACTAGACAGGACATATCCATTGATGCATTCTCTATTCTCATGTCTACAAACACGAACACAGTGGGATACACAGACATAGAAACACTCGCCTTGTCAAACGACTTTCTAGAAGCACTCCACTCCATACCAAACAAACTGCCTTTCCTACCTATTCTCAGAACATGAGTAAAAACCACAAACTTACATCAACAACCACAAAGGCACTTCCTACCCCCAATAGGTCTGTGACTATTCAGAGTGTCCTCTGACTGGTGGACCATAGTATGTTACCCTGAATTGGCCTGTCCTGTCTCAGATCTGGTCTCCTTGGCCAACTCTGTGAAGTGGTTAGGGGCCAACTGTGAGCCACTACCTGCTTTGTTAGGAAAGGCCCCTCTACAGAGCTCTCCTGGCATTTGGCCATCTTCACATCAGTAGATACCAAAAAAGACTGTCTCTGTCCTTGGTAAAACGAAACAAGTGATCCCACTGGGACTGGGACTGGGACTGGCTCTGGGTGCCTGGCTTCCTGGATCCCAAGTTCAGAGAGTTCCATCACCAAGTAAGTGAGGTGAAGTCACTTCCTTCAAGAAATGAATGAGGTCACTGCCCTGGCAACCACTTTGTTCTAACAGTTGCTTCAAAAGGTCACATGAGATGGAGGCTGCTCCTACTACCTGTGACACTTTCACAAGATAGAATGGTATATCAACCATAGGCAACAGGGAACTTCTCTCCACACAGGCCTGCTTTGGTCCATCTTCTCTACATTAAGAAGAGAGAGGCTGATTCAGACATATCCTTTCATCCTCTCCAGGTTTTTTGCCATGTAAAAGGACTTTTGCTCTCTCAGGTCCTTCATAGCTGCCTACAACTTCTCCAAGGATCATTTGTGCATGGAACTCTGAGGTTCTCAGAAGGTGGAAGATCACCTACATTCCTCTATTGTAAGACCAACTCTGTCCATGCTCTTCTGTAAAGTTAGATTGAGGGAACAGTGTATGGTTAGGGTTAACAACAGGTTCGATTTGGGTTAGAAATCATTTGTGGGATGAATAATGGTATTGGGAACCTGCGATATTTAAAAGAATATACAGGTGAAATATAAGTATGAAAACTGAAATGTACGTAAGATTTGAAGCCCAGACGGCTATTGGGCCCTTGATTGGGATTCTTAGCTTTGAGTTATGTTCTGCACAGATGTCTCTGATAAATCGATATACAATGGCATAGGACCTTGTGCCTTGGATGATTGAATGTGGAAGACAACATCCAGTCAAAAAGTGAGAGTCAGTAGAATTAGGAAGATAGTCGGTAGGTTTAGAAAGAAGAGTGAGTATAGGATTTGGACCAAAAGTTCTTTAGCAATAGGGTTTCGGGTAGAGAGGGAATGTAAATATCAGCACGTGTATACAGTCAGTCACATTGATGAACTGGGGAAATATGTAGGAAAGCAGATATCAATAGAGACATTAGGAAATCAGACAAATTATAAAGTGAGTGATAGGATTAAGCATTTTCAACAGGGTTGAGGTTGAATATATAATCTAAGGAAGAAACAAATATGTAGTCACCAATACGATTGACATTTGAGAGCATTAAGCAACCTGGACATGGATGTTTTTAGTAATCCATGCTCACTTTCCATTTAGGCTTTGTTACAATCATCAGTGTGATCTTTGCATTTTGTGTCCAGAATATTACTGTGATAAAATGTATATGTAGATCAGGTGACATGAGTATTTCTTCCACCATTTCTGGGAGCAATATTTTGAAGACGTATCAATTAGTATTGGGAGTACAAATAGGTGTACTCTGTGTACATCTAATGGTAATATTAGCGTTATGGTTTATCATGAAGAGTGTGTGAGTTTTGCTTCAAAAGTGATTATAGAAATCAAAAATTATGTGTTTGGCAAGAAGTCTCATGAAAAGACCAGTCAAGAGACCTGGAGGAATACATGTGTTCTGAAGAAGGAATTGATTGACTGTGAAACAAATGCCTATAAATTTGTGAAATTGTGGATGAAATATATATACTATGATAATATATATATATATATATATATATATATATATATATATATATATATATATATATATATATATTACTTAGGTGAAATATATGTATGAAAACAGAAATCTAAATAAGATTTGAAGCCCAGAAGGGCATTGGGCCCCTGATTGATATACTTAGCTTTGAATTACTTTCTGCAACGTTGTCTCAGATAAATTGATATACAATGGCATAGGACCTTGTACCTTGGATGATTGAATGTAGAAGAGAACATCCAGTAAAAAAGGGATAGTCGGTAGTGAAAGCTTAATAAAATAGGTACTTGTCACTTCCTGTTTTTCTGTATGCTTAACAAAACACTGTTGAAATCTTGAGAATTATTTGCTAATTTTGTTCCCAGAATGTGCTGTTCCCTACTGCCAAACTACAGAATGTACTCCCTCACCCTGTTGCACGCAAACTGCCCACTCGCCCAGACTCATCAATAAACTTCCCTCCCTGCCCTCTCCAAGGAAAGTATATAAGCTCTGCTTAAGCTGTTTTCAGGGGTCTCTGCTCTGTTCAAGTGAGCTCTGAGCTCCAACATGCTGGACCCCCAGTAAATCCTTTGCTGTTGCATGATAAAGTCTCTTGGTTGTCCCTTCCTCCAACGCTTGCCCGACCTTTACATATGGAGGTTCCACCGAGATCCAGCAGTTGTGGACGAGAGATCCCAAAGGACCCTTCTCAGGTAAGAAAGGCGCCTCTTTCTGGTTTCAGGTTTCAGGTTAGGGCTTGGCAAAATGGCTGTCAATGAAGAGTGTGAACTCTCTCCGAGGATGCCTGACAGTCGTGTTACAGAACTCAGGCCACGTCTCTGGAGGACGCCACAGAGGACTCCGGAAATTGAGGAACAATATTCTCCTCGACTCAGTGATATTTTGTTTCGGATTCGGTATTGCCAGCCCATCGGGTTTTGCTGGCAACTCAGTCCTGGTCTCAGTTTTGGATGTCCATCCCCTGTCTTTATTGTCTTGTCTGTGTCATGTGTTGTTGCTTTCACTGTTTGTGTATCTTTCATTATGGGACAGCGCACTTCAATGCCTCTTTCCCTGACCCTTGATCACTGCACCAAAGTCCGCTTAAGGGCTCAGAATCTTTCTTTGTCAGTAAAGTGCCGGATGTGGCAGACTCTCTGTACCTCAGAATGGCCAACCTTTGGAGTTTGATGGCCCCTAGAAGGATCTTTCTACTTCCCACTAATTTAAAAAGTCAGAGATATTGTCTTTCAGCCAGGGAAACATAGCCATCCAGATCAACAGCCATATATCTTAACTTGGAAGGACCTCTGCAAATCTCCTCCTCCATGGGTGAAGCCTATCCTTGCCCCTGCCCCCGCTCCAACTCCTTCCCCCAGGAACTCTCAAACACTCTGCTCCTCCTCCTCCTCCACCCTCTGTTCTCCCCGAGTCACCAGATTTGACTCTACTGGACTCTCCTCCCCCTCCTTATCCCCTGCCTTCATCCCCCTACCCCCAACACACTCTAAGTAATTCCCCTGCTGCTGACTCAGTCTCTCATCCATTGCAGGAAGCTAAGCCGGCCCAGCACCCTCCAGATAATTCCCCTGCGGCACACACGGCATCTCCTTCCATGGAGGAAGCTGGCCCAGCTAAAGGAACTCGCTGGCGGCGAAAGATTGAAAACCCTGGAACTCTTGAGATGCTTCCCCTCCTTCCTTATGGGCCAATGATTATCGATGGAAATGGGGGAAAAATGCAAACCTACCAGTATTGGCCTCTCTCCTCTTCAGACCTATATAACTTAAAAAATTACAATCCCCCTTTTTCCGAGGACCCAACATGGCTCTCAGGTGTGGTTGAGTCATTAATGTATTCTCACCAGCCTACTTCGGATGACTGCCAATAACTCCTAGGAACTCTCTTCATGACAGAGGAACAAAAGGGAATGCTCCAGGAATTTAGAAAAAAATATCCTCGGACCAAATGTTCATCCGACACAACTTCCCAACATAATCAAAGCCGGTTTTCCCTTGAACCAACCCAACAGGGACCCCAACACCTTTGAAAGTAGGGAGCATCTGTCCACTTATGGCTGGGCTCTAATAGTGGGTCTTCGAGCAGCCGCTAGTGACCAACTAATTTGGCCAAGGTAAGAGAGATTATTCAAGGGCCTGATGAATCTCCCTCTATGTTTTTAGAGAGAATTATGGAGGCATATAGGAGATATATTCCTTTCGATCCTCAGGCAGAGAATCAAAAGGCATCTGTCATGATGGGCAAACTGCAGTGGATATTAAAACAAATTTACAAAGCTTAGATTGATGACAAGATATCACTTTGAGAGATTTAGTCAGAGAAGCCGAGAAGGTATACTATAAGAGAGAAACTGACGAAGAGAAGAGAGCAAAGGGAGGATAAAAGAAGCAAAATGCAGACTAAGGCATTGACTAAGGTCCTGGTCACAACAACAAATAGGCCAGAAATTAAGAAACAGGGAGACAAGAAGGGATAAGTTGGCCCATGACAGAGGCCACCCCTGGCCTCAGATCAATGTGCCTACTCTAAAGAAAAAGGACACTGGGTCAAAATTGCCTTAGAAAGTGACAGCCACGCCAGCCAGCCATTCTGACTCTGGAGGATGACTAAGAAAGTCGGGTCTCAGATCCCCTCCCCGAGCTCAGGGTAACTTTTGAAGTGCAGGAGACCCCAGTAAACTTTGAAGTGGTTATGGGGCAATATACTCAGCCCTTAAGGCCACATTAGGCCCTCTATCTAATAAAAGGTCTCTAGTTCAAGGGGCTAATGGCAGTAAAAATCGGGCTTGGACAACTAAGAGGACCATTGACCTGGGGAAAGGAAAAATCCATCATTCTTTCCTAGTAATCCCAGAATGCCTGGCCCAACTGATGGGCAGAGATCTGCTCACCAAGCTCCAGGCCAAAATAACTTTTAACCCTGAATGCCCCCAAGTGGAATTTCTAAATCCTTCAGTAAAAATTCCAAGAGTCACGGCTCTAACTATGTTAGTAGAAAATGTACATCAACTCACTCACCTTGGTTCAAAGAATCTGCAGGCATTCCTGAAGGATCAAGAACAGAGTTTTCCACTAACTGACTCACAGTGAAGGAAATAACTGAATGAGTAACAAAAGCCTGTCGGGTCTATCAATTGGTTAATGCTTACCCTTCCAAGCTTCCTGCAGGAAAGCACCTACGAGGAACCAAACCAGGACAATTCTGGGAAGTGGAATTTACTTAAATTAAGCCAGCAAGGTATGGACTTAAATATCTCCAAGTCTTTGTAGATACATTTTAAGGATGGATTGAAGCCTTCCCCACAAAAAACAGAAAAAAAAAGAAAAGAAATAGTGCAAATTTTGGTCAAGAAGATCCTAGAAGATATTTTTCCAAGATACGGCCTGCCTAAGTTAATAGGGTCTGATAATGGACCAGCGTTCGTGGGTCAGGTAAGTCAGGGGTTAGCCAGGACCCTGGGGATTAATTGGAAGTTACATTGTGCTTATATACCACAGAGTTTAGGACAGGTAGAAAGAATGAATATAACCATTAAAGAGACCTTAACAAAATTAAGCTTAGAGACCAGCATAAAAGATTGTACTATGCTACTGCCTTATGCACTCTTTCATGAAGGAAATACTCACTCTGTTTTTTGTGTAACCTCACTCCCTATGAAATTCTCTATCTTGCCCCTCCTCCAGGAAGGGACCTAATCCCAACTCTAAGACCTAAAGATCCCTTCCACACCCCCGTGCTTGACAGACTTAAAGCTCTTGAAAGAACTCAGCGATACCTGTGAAAACAGCTGGCCACTGCCTACCAACCTGGGGACGAGGGGACTCCACAACGATATCAAGTAAAAGACTTTGTCTACATAAGATGACATCAGGTGTCATCCCTGGAACTCCACTGGAAAGGACCATACCAGGTGGTACTTATAACACCTAAAGTGGTAAAGGTAGACGGGATCACTTCCTGGATCCATGCCTCTCATCTCAAGCCTGCACCCTGTCCAGACTCTGGCTGGAAACTGGAAAAGACTGGTAACACATTCAAATTGCGCATTTGCTATGTGGATAAGGCTATAGACTGTCCCCTTGACCACCAGTAGTCCTAACGCTCATCAGCCCGTTCAGCAGCGATGGCTGATCACAAATCCTACTGGAAAAGAAGTATGGTCTATCTCACATACAGCTCACTTAGGGACCTGGTGGCCATCTCTCCACCCAGACATTTGTCAGCTGGCTATAGATCTTTCCTATTGGGATATCCCAGATGAAGAGGATCCCAGTATAATTCCATTAAATCCCTTCTGCACCATAGATAATGGAAACAATCATCATGGACGTAGGGACACGCAAGCCAGATGCAGGTTGGCTAGCCTAGATTATTATGTTTGCCCGGTGGACTATCAAAGCCACAAACAGCCATGGCTGTGTGAGGGAAAAGCCGACTTCTTCTGTAAGTCATGGTGATTTGAGCATACAGGGGCTGCCTGATAGAACCCAAACTCCTCATCAAATTCAGTACACAGCATTGGCCATATTACCAATTAGATAACCAAAACCGATGGTCCCCAGAGGGGTCTCTGGATTCTCAAATTCTGTGTGACCTTTTTAACTTCAGCAAGTGCTCAAAGGGGTGAAAAGTGTTTCCCCTATATGGAGGCCTTTTCCCTCCTTTGCTCACATCCTGATCCTCACCCTCAGCCTTCTGCTCCAGACTCTCTGCTCTCACTCCCACCTCAGCAACATGATTTCTCCCCTCCAGTTACTAGATCAAAAAACCAAACATCCGCTGGGTTTCAGACCATTGTCCCCTTGCTGAGGTAGCAGGTACTGAGGCACCCCTCCACCCACTCACTCTTCTCTTCTCTTGTCAGTGACCGCACCGGATCCCACCAGGTCTTCTTACCAGCTAACCTAAAGCTCAAACCAGCTAAGGAGAACCCTCAGACCCCTATCCAAGATGTAATGAAAATGGTCTTTAAAGTTGCTTGGTCATCACTGAAAACAGGTTACTAAGAATTTAAAGTCCCTCACAGGCTTTTTTGGATACTCACTCCCGTCTTCCCCTCTACTCTACCTGTTCTACTGCTCAAGATTTGGTTGCTAGGAAGATCCCCAAACCCTTTCCCATTATTCCTTTACATCTCTCCATCCTCATTCTCAGATTCTCGGAACTGCTCTAAGCCCAGCCTTCCCCATCTTCCCCCTCTTTTCCAGACCCACAGAAAAGTCTTAACTGATCTTCTTCAGAAGTCTTCACCATGGCTGACTTTAGGACTTTCAGCAAAAGAGTCCCTATAAAAGAGTTCAGTGTAGATAAACTTCCTCTTTTCATGTTGCCCGCTTCTACTTGGCCACTGGCTAAAAAAATCAGCACTCCTAAGCTAGGTACCCCCTTACTAGTTTTTCACAAAATATGTGAACAAGGCCTCTGACCTTGAGCTGGGGCTTCACAGAAATGGCTACATTTCTAAGATAAAGAAGTTACAAACTGGGCTCATGGTAACAGCTGGCAAGGAGAAAAAAAAAAGGGAAGAAAAAGCTCTCCCCCTCTCAGGTGTCCTTGAAAACTTAACTTGTGCAGAACAGAGTAAAAAAACAGAAACAAAAACTACTTTTTGTGAACTTCTGCAGACTGTGAACTCCTGAGCCCCTTCCCTTACATGTTGGGTACAAAATTCTGAAGCTACCTAAACTTGGGGTTCATGGGATTAATTGGTTTCAACAGAAGCAATGCCCTCTGAATCCGTTTGCAACCAAATAGGACTGTTTCCCTAGCTTCGGTGCTATCTTGGGTGCCTTTTCTTGACCGTCCCTACAACAGTGTAATTCCTACATACTTAAAGATTTTTACATTTTCATGAAATTGTCAACAACTGTGATCAATTGTGTAATGGTGCAGATGTTTCCCAGAGTGCTCTATCATGACTCAGGTTCATTTGAAGATGAAACAGGGGGGCATATAACCCTGTTCCACTAAGAACATATATCCCTCACTTTAGCCATCCTGTTAGGAATAGGAGTTGCTTCAGAGGTGTTCACAGGAACCACTGCCCTGGTTCATGGTACACAACAAATAACCCAATTAGAAGCAGCAATAGACCAAAACTTAAAGATACTATAAGTCTCCAACACAGCTTTGCAGGAATCTTTAACCTCTCTCTCTGAAGTTGTTTTAAACAACAGTCAAAGGTTGGGCCTCCACTTCATGAGAGAAGGGGGCCTTTGTGCTGCATTGAGGGAAGAATGTTGTGTTTCTGCCGACCATACTGGAGTTGTAAAAAAACCTATGATTAAAATAAAAGGATGCCTTGAAGAGCGTCAACGAGAGAGAGAGAGAGGCCCAAAAAGGGTGGTTTGAGTCTTGGTTCACACAGTCCCCCTGGTTATCTACGCTTTTATCAACCCTGGCTGGTCCAATAATAATTCTCATATTATTGCTAACTATAAACCCTGTTTGCTCAACTGTGTAATTTCTTTTCTCCAAGCTCAAATTGGACAAGTTAAACTTATGAGAATACCCCACTAGCAGACATTGAATGTGACACCTGGCAATGAACACTTTTATGATTAAAGTAGCCAGAAGAAGACGTGGGGAATGAAAGGTTAATAAAATTGTACTTGTCACTACCTTTTTTTCTGTATGCTTGACAAAACACTGTTGAAATCTTGAGAACTGTTTGCTAATCTTGTTCCCAGAATGTGCTGTCCCCAACTGCCAAACTGGAGAATGTACTCCCTCACCCCATTGCACGCAAACCGCACACTTGCCCTGACCCATCAATAAACTTCCTTCCCTGCCCTCTCCAAGGAAATTATATAAGCTCTGCTGAAGCTGTACTCAGGACTCTCTGCTCTATTCAAGTGAGCTCTGAGCACCAGCATGCTGGACTTCCCATAAACCCTTTGCTGTTTCATGAGACAGTCTCTTGGTGGTCTCTTCCTCTGACACTTGCCCAAACATTACTTGGATGATTGAATATAGAAGAGAAAATCCATTCAAAAAGGGATAGTATGTAGGATTAGGAAGATCGTCGGTATATTTAGGAAGAAGAGTGAGTATAGGATTTGGAACAAAAGTTCTTTATCAATAGGGTTTCGGTTAGAGAGTGAATGTAAATGTCAGCACATGTGACCAGTCACAATGTTGAACTGGGGAAAATATGTAGGAAAGCAGATATCAATAGAGACATTACGAAAACAGGCAAAGTATAAAGTGTGTGATAGGATTAGACATTTTCAACAGGGTTGAGATTGAATATATAATCTTAGGAAGAAACAAATATGTAGTCACGAATAGGATTGACATTTGAGAGCATTAGGCAATCTGTACATGGATGTTTTTAGTAATCCATGCTCACTTTCCATTTAGGCTTTAGTACAATCATAAGTGTGATCTTTGCATTTTGTGTCCAGAATATTACTGTGATAAAATGTATATGTAGTTCAGGTGACATGAGTATTTCTTCCACAATTTCTGGGAGCACTATTTTGAAGATGTATAAATTAGTATTGGGGGTACAAAGAGGTGTACACTGTGTCATAGAATATATTGATAATGAATGAATGACTCTCAACTATAGCTGCCAAGTCTTTCAGAATAAAATAGTGATAACCTCGCTGAGATTCCCAGTGCTCTGTGGAAAGCCACCCTGGGTTTACATCTAAGTTTCCAAGGGCAAATCTCATGCGTGGCCTCCTAAAATCATAACACAATTCATGGCAATACTTCTCTGAGGTCAGTTCCAGAAATCAGTCTCCAAGGGGAATCCCTCCAGAGTTCAAACCCATGTGGACACAGTCATCTCTTCCAACCGCCACACAAATGAACACAATTAAAATGAAACATTCGCACAGGGCCCTCATCTTCTTGTATTCAGACACTTATCATAATCTCTGGCTGACGGTTTCCATGAGGTGCACTGCCTAAGACAGTGTCCAAAATAAGCTTTCTTGCCCTCATTTGCCTAAAGTCAGGGTGGCCTGGACACCCTTCCTGTGAACCAGGAGTGATCAAATAGGCCTGGCGTTAATACTGTTCTGCTTCTCCAATTTGAGGCCTACTGACTGTCAAGTATAGATTATTTGTGTGATTTGGAGTCATCAGAAAACCCAAGCACTTCTGCAGGGCTTTAAAGAACTCACTTGACCCAAAGGATCCCTATTCTCACTTGATGGAGGTCAGGAATCTAATAGAGGAAGGCAAGAGACTCATCCAAAATGAATGATATTTTTGCCATTTCTGTTTTGAATGCACACATGGAATCTATCTTTCGATGCATCAGGTGCTGAGAATCTAAGCCACAACCTCACACAGGGCCAAGAGGCTGATTCAGACACATCTCTTTCCAAAGCAATTAAGCAAAGATCCACAGGTGATGCCCATTCATTTCCATTTAAAAACTATTTTCTTCAGGCTTCACAAAGGTGTGGCCTGAGGCAAAGACCTTCCTGACATTTAGAGCAACAGAACAATAGGCAAGCAAAAGGCCCAAAGCAGGGTTTCACCACTGAGACATTATTGGTTACACTGATATCTGAGTTTTCTGAGATGCTCCACATTCCCTTCAGCTATCATGGACATGGCCTTGTCACAGAGCTTGGAGGTGGTACATATCTTGGACACAAAACCATGAGCCTATTCTGGAGAGTAAGCAGAATTCAGGAAGAAAACAGGAACTTAGGAAGATAGCAGGTGTTGCCCATCCATAAGGCAAGCTGCAGTCCATTCATAAATGTGGCAGGATGAATGCTGGTAAACTTTCTACTAGACAGGACTCATCCATTGATGCATTCTCTTTTCTAATGTCTACAACAACGGATACCGTGGGATACACAGACATAGAAACATTCACCTCGTCAAACGACTTACTAGAAATAGTTCACTCCAAACAAAACAAACAGCCTTTCCTACCTATTCTCAGAACATGAGACAAAACCACAAACCCACACTCATTCTCACAAAGGCACCTCCTTCCCCCAAGTAGGTCTGTGACTATCCAGAGTGTCCTCTGACTGGTGGGCCATACTATGTTTCCCCAAAATTGCTTGTCCTGTCTCAGATCTGGTCTCCATGGTGAACTCTGTGAAGTTGTCAGGAGCCAGCGGTGAGCCACTACCTGATTTCTCAGGAATGGCCCCTCTTCAGAGCTTTCCTGGCATTTGGCCATCCTCACATCAGTAGGTACCAAGAAAGACTGACTCTGTCCTTGGTAAATCCAAACAAGGGAGACCACTGGGACTGGGACAGGGACTGGCTATGGGTGCCTTGCTTCCTGGATCCCAAGGTAGGAGAGTTCCATCACCAATGAAGTGAAGTCTGGTCACCTGCACACCACTGGTCTAGCCCCACTCCTCAAAACTACATGGAGAACTATTTCAATTAAAAATTAACTAATTTTATAATACCTACCCTTTATCATGCAAAAGGCAAGTCCAACTATACAACATGCCTCCTCTGAACTCTTTGTATTTCAATTATGTTTCGGTTATTTTTCTTCATCATATTAGGATTAGTAGTCAGAGTCTACTGGGGTATGGGTTAGTGTCAGGGATCCAGTATTTCGAATGGAAAATGGAAAAATGAATCCAATGTGTATACAAATATGTGCTACACAAAAATCTTCCAACACTCAATCAGAACAATGCCTTGAACTTACCTTCGCCACAAGTAAGACACAATTAGAGAAGAAGAGTTAGAAAATCTGTGAATACATATCTGGAATGGAAAATGCTCAGGAGTTCACAACCTTGGAGGTGGTAGAGGAGTTTCCAAATGTAAGGGACCGGGTAGAAACTCCACAACCATGGAGCTCTGCTGGCCTTAAGACTTCTGCAGAAACTGCCTCTGAGATTTGGCACTTGAAATATATGTTGTTGTCAGGAGCTTTAGCTTCCTTTGTAGTGAGACAATAAAAGCTGGGTCTGCATCTATGTGATCTGGAGTTTATGGATTCTTATATTCCAATGAACATGAGGCAGCAGTGCTGAATTCTCTCTTTGTTGTTAAACTGTTGCCACTGGGGGCTAAGAGTCTCCCCATGTGGACTGTGAAGCCATTTGGTCATCCTCCACTTTTCGTGGTGTTTCTTGCTGCTTCACTGGGAGTTTGGTATTTCCTTCATGAAATACAAGGAGTTCAACTGGGCAACAGTGCTGGAGGGAGTTCTGTTACATGTGGTGGGTCAGGGTCTGCAGGAGAATTCAACAACCAGGCTTCTATCCCACATTGCTTGCTCCCTTGACCGTAGCAACCTGATTCTGAACATTGCCCTGGAACCTTTCCATATAACAAGATGCCTTTACATACAAGGGTTGGCTGGCTGCACCATGTCAGTCACAAGCCATTTGGAAGCCAATGGCAGATCTACATGAAAACAAAACAGATGTTTTATCACACACCTGCACACCACTGCTCTAGGCCCACTACTCAGCAGGTTTCAACTTACTGGCATCTCTGTTTTCCACCATTTTCATGAATCCCAGTCAATCAAGGCACTGTCTGGTACACTCATGATCAGCAACAGGACATCCAAAGGTTCTCCAGTGCCACCTGGTCATGGGAATTTCAAAAAATTCATGGTATTTATCTAGCCATTTTTCAAGGATGAAGTTGGAGGCACTGTGGGTTTCAATTCATTCAGGAACCTTTAAATGTTGAGGAAGCTCATTTCCATGAAAGGTCTGGAGAACTCTTGTAAGAGTCAGGCGAAGCATCAGAGAAAGAGACCACCAAGTGACCACTCATGCAATTGGCAGAAGGGGATTTATTGAACCAGCATGCTGGGGCTCTGTGCCCACTCAAGAAGGGAAAACAGCCCAGAGTCCTGAGCAGGGGATGAGCACTGCTTAAGTACACTTTTGGGAGGGCGGGGATTTTTACATACATCACAGTCTTCTTTAACAAATCATTATACACCACGGGAAAATTAAGCAAAATCTCCTAAAATTGATTAGTTCATTCATTGGCAGGAACAGGTCAGGCTGGAGTGATAGGTCATTTCTAAACGGGGTACACATTCAAACTGATTGGTTTTAGCACCTAAAAGACTACGTGACCAGTTACACAGAGTCCCTAGTTATTGGACAACCAGAGAGTCTGTGGGAATATTTACTGGGCAGTTCCAGTATTGTCCTAACAGCTACAGGGTTTTCAGGTTCTGCAGGTAGCATAGAAACCTAACAATACCTAATCCTTTACATTTTAACTCAGACCTTGCAGGTTAGAAACTACAACACCCGGTCTTTTACCCTTTAACTTTTCTGCTTTAACTTCAATTTATTTTACCCTTACATTCCCCACTCCTTTTTTTTCTGACTACTTTTAATCTTAAAAGTAATTCATCATGATTATTGAAGGGTTTCACATTTCATGAGTTGTTTTGCATTCCCTGGAATCATTTTCAGCATGGCCTCCATTTTATATTTCACTCGGTATTAGACCCCAATTTATCTAACTACACTGACTACATAACTTTAAATCTGGCTTCATTCCCCCCCTCTAATTTGGGAACTCCTTACTGCTTTAAGGAAGGGGGGGCGAAGAGAATTTTTCTGGCTTCTTCAGGCTGAAAAGGGACCGTGTGGGGCAAGCAGTTTGGAGTCCCCCTTTAATAATCGGGTGTATCGAATTGTCCATGATAAAAGTCCAATTGAGAAGTATTAGGCTGGAGGGCCATTCGAGTAATGGGTGGTCAATAAGAGAAACAAGAATTTATTAATTTACTGGAACCATATTGATGCAGCAATGAATGTCACAGCACAGGAATATGCCAATGAGTATAATGGCCAAGACAGAGAATAACAATGTTTTTTACCAGGAAGTACCAAGAACCAGAAGCTAAGATATTGTTTTCACGACAAAGTTGCTGAGGACATGGCTTCTATCTGAGCATGTAAATCTTTAAGGGTATTTGTCACCTTGCTAGAAATGTCAGGGATGTAAACACAACAACTAACATTTAGGTTTAGAGATGTCTTTTCCTTTAAGATATAGTCTAATAATTTAATATCATCTGATCTTACAAAATCCTTTTACTAGTATGACCTGTGTGTCTAATAGAGAAACCTTTAATTCTGATACTTAGGGCTGGATAACCATACTAGCAAACACCAAGCCTACCTGTGTAGGTTAGGAATATCTGTGGGCCTTAAACTAAAAACTACTCTGGCAGTTTTTTTAATAGTTATCAGGTATTCCCGTCTGAGAATCTCTTTTGTAACCTCCAGTTTACTTATTGTTGGAAGTTACATTTAACTATTATTATCATTTAAAATGTCCAGGAACAACTGTGCTTTGGCTTTAACTGTCTTTGTTTAGTGTTTAAGATGAAGCAAGTCAAATTGACTTTTGTTCTTATCTATTGTCAACAGTCAGCTGAGTTTCCCTGGGAGTCCTCGGGGGAACTTTATAGCAGCTTCTCAGTTTTGCTAGTGCCATTTACCTTAGGATGGGTCCAGGCCTTGCTTGACCATGTGGCTTTCCTCGGAAGCATCAGGGATGTCTCCCCTTTCTGATGACCCTCCTCTTTACAGCAAATGCACTGATTGGCTTTCTGTCCTCCACTGGTCTCATTAATCTCCCTGCTCAGGAGGTTATGTGGCCTAGAGTTGCAGAGCCCTTTGGAGAAGTCCCCTATTCCCTGATTCAGACTGACTCAGAGGGCAAGAGCCAAATATTGGTTTTCTTGTCCCTTTTAATTTAACTAATTTTAAAAACTTGATCTTAAACATCCAGCAAATAAGTTAACAGCCTTATATTAAGAGCACTGGGCTTTAATGCCTATCTCTCTATCCTGTAGGTGATAACTCCTTATCTTATGTTGACCCAGGTTGTGTTCTTAAAGCAATATCTCTTTAAAACACTAACAAGCAATCCTTAAACCATCTATAAGCAAACTACAAAACAAAACTAACTAGGGTAAAAACATATTTAGCTTACATAATAGCTACCTTGAATTCTGGCAGGGTTATACATCATAATTTCCTATTTGAGATCCTAGTAATCTTGGCAAAAACCTACTTTTGGACACAACTTTAACTGTACCAAAATCTGGCTTACTTCTTTTATAGCCACTTTCACATGTAGTGAGATGGGACAGAGCCTTATCTCAAGTAAGGCAGGGCTCTTTATAAATCTTAAGCACTATAGTTCTGAAGCTGATCATTTTACAAAGTTTACATAAATTGTTTTTCAAGTTTACATGAACATTATCTAACACAACATAATATCACACCTAAAACATGAATTAAAGAAAGGCTGAAAGCTTTTAACCCTTTTGTAGAAAAGTAGCAAAGTACTTTGGTGTTTTAAAATTGTATCTCAGTGTGAAAAGTAACATGGAACTGTACTTATCTTATTGATAACAAGCCTAATTGTAGAACACAAATGATATGAACATATCTCGAACATGTTTTTTTTAAACCCAGAATTACCATACAACTTTAGAACACCAGCTTGATATAATATTCTTTTTAAGCTTTTACCTCACAGACTTGTATACCTGAAAGATATGAACTCATTAATAGCACCATAAATAACTTTGCAAAAAGCTGTGTGCTTATATAGAACTAAGGGCGAGATGGTAGGGCTTAGATAAATGGCAGGCAACCCGTTTATTGGTAAGTTCTTCCAGATAGGTGCCATGTTGGTGTTACCAGCACCTGAAGAAAATCAGAGTGAATAAAAACAGAATGAACATAAAGATTAAAGCAAAGGACAATTTTTGCAGAAGTTCCATGCTGGGGGACTGACAAAAAAGAGAGCAAGGACCATGAGGAAGCTTAGAAGGACATAAAGACTCATGAATCCAGGATGGCAGATTAAAAAGTTCTCAGAACTTGTTGTCTCCAACTGTCTGATGTCCGTTGCATTCCATCGTGCCTGGTAGTGAGCTTCAGCACTGAGTGAACTGTTCTCTTGAAGATGCTGGGGGTTCATTGGTCGTCAGAGGCCGGTAGTGCCTAAGCAGAAGCTGGTTGAAAGTCTAATTAGAAACTTTATGCAATTGGTTTTGGAAGAACTTCATTATGCAGAGTAAGAGAGCACAAGAAAAGTACTGAAAAATAACAGTTGTTGTTTAACCATAGTTGTATAATTTTTAATTTTTTTTTAAAGATTACTTGCTCAAAAACTTACACACATAACCAACTTACACAGACCTTTTTTAGTCACTTAATTAAACCCTCTTAATTACTTAATCACATAGACTCTCTTATCCAGAAACACATTTTCCCTCTATTAAATCCATATCTAGAACCTTTTAGTTTCTCTTTTTCATCTGTTAACCACCTTTTGTTCACACTTTAAAACAATATCTGTAAATTTCTGAATTTAAGCAGATTATTTAATAGACATCAACATTTTATTAGGGTCTTTTTGAACACCTAGAATAACTTATAAGCTTAATTTAAGACCTTTTTATTTTTATCTGTTTACCCAATTTAAATTGAACCATTTGAATAACGTGAATCAAAGATATTTGGATCCATTTTTAAAATTTTTCTATGAGCACTCCTCATCTGTCAATTGTCATATCACTGCAGGATATATGGACATACACACAAATCGACATACCGACATACAACACATAAAACAAGTGTAACACCCTTGTAGCTTTTTCAGGTGAAATCTCCATTGCAACTTTTCAAAACTCCACAGTTGATCAGGAAAACATTAACTTAGGTCTGTAGGACCAAAATCATGAGCTCAAAAAAATACAGAATCTAAGAAAAAGCAAGAGTCCTAAAAAAGATGACTGGCCAGTAATTAATAAATAACATATAATTTACTTTTTGGTTGGGGTCTAGTTTGAGTTCAGGTAAAAAGACACTTTAACCTTTTTTATTCCTTGGGCCTGAAATCTGTCTCCTGCTGAGTGCTCCAGGCTTCTTCTATTTGCATATCAGTTTAAGTCCTGGCTGAGGTCTGTAAGGAACTGGGAAAACTGGAATTCTGAGCAGAAACCTAATGCCTAAGGCATTTTAGCTATAAGTCATAATTTCCAGGTTTAAGATATAATTTTTAAATTTTATATCTTTATATCTATTTATATTAGAAACACTTGCCCACACAAAACTGAAAATAGGATCTTTTTCTGATAATATAAAGGCCACCATCAGAGGAAATTCCCTCAGGATCATTAAGCTGCTTCCTTTGTTCTGAAGTTCCTAAAGTAGTATTAAGTTCTACCATGTATATCCAAAATCAAGCTTTAAAAATTTTCAAGACTGTTGCTAATTAACGTCATTTCATTAAGCCAGACCAACGTTTTAATTTAGCATCCTTTTTTCCTGTGAATCTTACACACTGAGGGGAACAGATATCATATCATAATTTATTATCTTTGCCCAAGTTAATGCACTGGAATACCTAGTGAAATTTTCTCAGGCTACCCAGTTCAAAATTGAAACTTTCTAATTTTTTTAATCCTAAATATTTATGTTTTCTAGCATGAACTATCTAAAATCAAACTAAACAATTGCAAAAACCCAACTTTTAACTGCAAGAAAGTGTAATGCTTTAGAAACCCATTCAGATACCAAATTGTTACAATAAAAAAAATCATCTTTTAGATACACATTTAGCCAAGATCATCCCCAAGAAACAGTCTATAATATCAACACATTACTGTATTTATTGTCCCTTTAGTTAAGTAAACAGTGGTGGGGTAATCCCTAAAGTGCAGGTAATGAAGGAGGAAACTCCCAAAAGCAAAATGACTTTGGCAGTTGCTGGGAGCCCCTTAGTTCCACCTTTTACTTATAGGATTAGTTCCTCTGGCTTGGTCTGACCCCAGGCACTAGGCATTTCTCACATCTTCTAACTTTTCAGTAGTCAGCTTCCCAAAAAGTTCACCTTCTGCTTGCAGTTGTTTCGAATTTGAGAAAATTTTAAGCGAGATATCAAAGTTTTTAGACCCCAGGCATTTTCCTCTGCAGTGGGCGTGTTCAAGCCAACTACGGAAGAAAAGAAAACACTGTTTCCCTAATCTCGCTTAACAAAGTGGGGTAAAGTTTATCAAAGTTCTTTAAAACACAGCTAAGAGAGGTGTAAAAGGTGAGAACAGAAAAGCTGGTGGTTCTATTGACTTTTTGTCCCTCACAGGAGAAGCATTAGGTTAAAATTTAGCTAAAGTTACTTCCACACATCTAAGGCCATTTGGAATTTGGGACTCTTCATTGGTCCAAAGTAAAAAAATGCCATCACACTTAACAGAGACACAGACAAAAAGACACACAAAGATCATCATGCAGCTCCCGTTCGTTCACAATCCCAAAATCTACAATCTTGTGACTCAGGGAGAATGGAGGGAAAAGGGGGAGGAGCAAAAGGATTGAGTGATAAGATCTTGGGGAAAGGGGTCAAAGTGTAGGCAGGGACCAGGAAAGGCTTCACCCATATGGGAGGAAATTTACAGAGGTCCAGCCAGGTTTAAATATATGGCTGATGGTCTGGATGGCCACGCGGCCCTGGCTGAAAGACAATATCTCTGACTTTGCAGATTAGAGGGAGTTGGAAGGGCCCTCCTGGGGGCCATTCAACTTCGAAGGTGGGCCATTCTGAAGTGCAGAGTGTCTGCCAGTTTCGGCGTTTCACTGAAAAAGAAAGATTCTGGGCCCTTGAGCGGACATCCGCCCAATGATCAAGGGTCAAGGACAGAGGCATGGAATGGCTTTGTCCCATACTGGGAATTACTCAAACAAAGATAGGGACAGGACAATACGAACGTGACACTAACACAGACACACAGTAAACATTTAACACAAGTTCAGAAACAAAGATTAAAGGCAGACAGTGAACTCAACCTGAGAAGAAAACTAGCCGGCAAGACCTGACGAGTTGGCAGCAGAGTCCCTTCTCACCAAATGAGGGTCCATCTGCCTCTCCCCGAGTCCTTGCAAGGTGTGGCCTGTGGCTTAAAGGACACGTCTGCCCACCACCGCCAGGGGGAGTTCACACTCTCCACTGGCAGCCACTTGGCCAACCCAAACCGAGAAACCAAAACTGAACAAAAAAGCTTTGAGAGCTCACACTCTCCACCGAGCCAAAAACCAAACCTGACCAAAAAGCTCTGAGAGCTCCCACTCTACACCAAGCCAAAAACCAAAAAGCTCTAGGGATTGCAAAAAAAAAAAAAAAAAAAAAAAAAAAACAAGAAGGAGGAGAAGAAGAGGAGGAAGAAGAAGAAGAAGTGGCGCCTTACTTACCCCCTAAAGGAGTCTGTTGGAGCCTCTTTGTCCGGCGAAGCACACTTTCCGGCCAAAGCACCAAATGTAAGGATCAGGTGAAGCGTCAGAGAAAGAGACCACCAAGTGACCACTCATGCAATTTGCAGAAGGGGATTTATTGAACCAGCATGCTGGGGCTCCGTGCCCACTCAAGAAGGAAAAACAGCCCAGAGCCCCGAGAAGGGGATGAGCACTGCTTAAGTACACTTTTGGGAGGGCGGGGATTTTACATACATCACAATCTCCTTTAACAAATCATTATAGACCACGGGAAAATTAAGCAACTACTCCTAAAACATTATTAGTTCATTCATTGGTGGGAACAGGTCAGGCTGGAGTGATAGGTCATTTCTAAACGGGGTACACATTCAAACTGATTATTTTTATGGCCTAAAGGACTATGTGACCAGTTACACAGAGTCCCGAGTTATTGGACAACCATAGAGTCAGTGGGAATATTTACTGGGCAGTTCCAGTATTGTCCTAACAGCTACAGGGATTTCAGGTTCTACAGGTAGCATAGAAACCTAACAATATCTAATCCTTTACATTTTAACTCAGACCTTGCAGCTTAGAAACTTTACAACACCTGATCTTTTACTCTTTAACTTTTACGCTTTAACTTCAATTTCTTTTACCCTTAAACTCTCACAGGCAATGCTTCCCAAAGAGTGGTCAATATGTCACATGAAGGCAGGCCCATTGAGGTCTACAATGTGAGGTCCATGTATCTTTTGACTCTCAACAATTGCTGCCAAGTCTTACAGGATAAAATCTTGTGATACCCTGGCTGAGATTCCCAGTGCTCTGTGGAAAGCCACCCTGGCACTAGATCTCAGTTTTCAAGGGTGATTCTCATGTGTGGCCTCCTAAATCCCAATCCAATTCATGGCAATACTTCTCTGACATCAGTTCCACAACTAATTCTCTAAGGGGAATCACACCTGTGTTCAAACCCAGGTGGATCCAGTCATCTCTTCCAACCACCACACAAAAGACCACAATTAAATCCAAAACACTCCCAATGGCCCTCATCTTCTTCCATATAGACACTCATCATAACCTCTGGCTGGAGGTTTCCATGAGGGCACAGCCCAAGACAGTGTCCAAAGTAAGCTCCCTTGCCCCTCATTTGCCTAAAGTCATGGTGGCCTGGACACCCTTCCTGTGAATCAGGAGTGATAAAATAGGCCTGCCATTAATACTGCTCTGCTTCTCCAATTTGAGGCATACTGACTGTCAGGTATAGATTCTTTATGTGATTTGCAGTCATGAGAAAACCCAAGCTCTTCTGCAGTGGTTTGAAGAACTCATTTGACACAAAGGATCCATTTTCTCACTTGATGGAGGTCAGGCACCTAAAAGAGGAAGGCAAGAGGCTTCATTCACAATGACTGATTTTTTTCACATTTTGGTTTTGGATGCACACATGGGATCTTTGTTTAGATCTATCTGGTGCTGAGTATGTAAGCCACAACCTCACACAGGGCCAAAAGGCTGTTTCAGACACATCTCTTTCCAAAACATTTCGCAAAGATCCACAGGTAATGCCCATTCATTTACATTTGAAAACTGTTTTCTTCAGGCTTCAAAAAGTTTGGCCTGAGGCAAAGACCTTCCTGACATTCAGGGCAACAGAACTATAGGTAAGCAAATGGCCCAAAGCAGGGTTTCTTCAATGAGACTTTCTTGGTCACACTGATATCTGAGTTTTCTGAGATGCTCCTATTCCCTTCCGCTATCCAGTACATGGTCATGTCACAGAGCTTGGGGGTGGTATATATCTTGGACACAAAACAATGAATGTATTCTGGAGAGTGGCCAGAATTCAGGGAGAAAACAGGAACTTATGATGGGTGTTGCCCATCTAAAAGGCAAGCCACAGTCCATTCATAAATTGGGCAGGATGAATACTGGAAAGCATTCAACTACACAGGACAATCCACTGATGCATTCTCTTTTCTAAAGTCTACAACAATGGACAGAGTGTGATACACACACATAGAATCACTCACTTTGTCAAACGACTTACGAGAAACAGTACACGCCAAACTAAACAAACTGACTTTTCTACCTATTCTGAGAACATGAGACAAAGCCAGAAACTCACTCCGACACCCACAAAGGCACCTCCTTCCCTCAAGTAGTTCTGTGACTATCCGCAGTGTCCTCTGACTGGTGGACCATACTATGTTCCCACGAAATGGCCTGTCCTGTCTTATATAAGGTCTCCTTGGCCAAGCCTGTGAAGTTGTCAGAAGCCAGCTTTGAGCCACTACCTGCTTTCTCAGGAAAGGCCCCTCTTCAGAGCTCTCCTGGCCTTTGGCCATCCTCACATCAGTAGGTACCAAGAATGACTGACTCTGTCCTTGGTAAATCCAAACAAGTGAGACCACTGGGACTGGGACTGGATTGGCTCTGGGTGTCTGTCTTCTTGGATCCCAAGTTCAGAGAGTTCAATCACCAAAGAAGTTAGGTGAGATCACTTCCTTTAGGAACTGTATCAGATCGCTGCCTTGGCAACCTTTTTGTCCTAACAGTTGCTTCCAAGGCTACCATGAGATGGAGGCTGCCCCTACTTCCTGTGACACTTTCACAACTGAGAAAACAAACCATGTTTAGTAACAAGGCTGGAAGAACAACCCATATCTCAATAATAACCATAAATCTTAATGGCTTAAACTCACCAATTAAGAGACACAGGCTAGTAGAATGGATCACAAAACAAGAACCAACAATATGCTGCCTACAGGAGACGCATTTGATAGGAAAAGACATACATAGACTGAAGGTGAAAGGTTGGGAAACATCATATCACTCATATGGACTTCGGAAACAAGCAGGAGTGTCCATACTCATATCAAATAAAATAGATTTCAAGCCAAAGTTAATCAAAAGGGATAAAGTGGGACACTACATACTGCTCAAAGGAACCATACACCAACAAGACATAACAATCATAAATATATATGCCCCAAACAATGGTGCAGCTGTGTTCATCAAACAAACTCTTCTCAAGTTCAACAGTCTAAAAGACCACCACACAATAATCATAGGAGACTTTAACACATCTCTGTCACTACTGGACAGATCTTTCAAACAAAAGTTGAATAAGGAAACTATAGAACTCAATAACACAATTAATAACTTAGACTTAATTGACATATATAGAATATACCACCCAACATCAAGCAGTTACACTTTTTTCTCAATAGCACAAGGATACCTCTCAAAAATAGATCAGATGTTATGTCAAAGGGCAACTCTTATACAATATAAAGAAGTATAGATATACCAGTCATCTTATCTGATCATAATGGAATGAAACTGAAAATCAACGATAAAAGAAGGAAGGAAAATCATGCATCACTTGGAGAATGAACAATAGGTTACTGAATGATCAATGGGTTATAGAAGACATCAAGGAGGAAAATCAAAAATTCTTAGAGATAAATGAAAAGACATACACAACATATCGGAATCTATGGGACACATTGAAAGCAGTTCTAAGAGGAAAATTCCTTGCTTGGAGTTCTTTCCTTAAAAAAAGAAAAAACCAACAAATAAATGATCTCATAGTTCATCTCAAAATCTTAGAAAAACAAGAGGAAATCAACAGCAATAGAAGTAGAAGGCAAGAAATAATTAAAATCAGAGCTGAAATTAATGAAATCAAAACAAAAGAAACAATTAAAAAAACATTGACAAAACTAAAAGATGGTTCTTTGAAAAAATAAATAAAATCGACAGACCCTTAACCTTGTTAACGAAGAAAAGAAGAGAGAGAAATCAAATTACTAGCATACGAGATGAAAATGGCAAGATCACAACAGACACTTCAGAAATACAGAAGATAATCAGAAATTATTTTGAATCCTTATACTCCAATAAATTAGAAGATACTGAAGGCTTCGCTAAATTTCTTAAGTCATATGATCTGCCCAGATTGAGTCAGGAGGATATAAACAACCTAAACAGATCAATATCAATTGAGGCAATAGAAGAAACCATCCAAAGACTACCAACTAAGAAAAGCCCAGGACTGGATGGGTATACAGCAGAGTTTTACAAAACCTTTAAAGAGGAACTAATACCAATACTTTTCAAAATATTTCAGGAAGTAAAAAAAGGGAGAACTTCCAAATTCATTCTATGAGGCCAATATCACCCTGATTCCTAAACCAGACAAAGACACTTAAAAGAAACAAAACTATAGACCAATATATCTAATGAACCTAGATGCAAAAATCCTCAATAAAATTCTGGCCAATCAGATACAAAATATATTTAAAAAATTGTACAACATGATCAAGTAGCATTCATCCCTGGGATGCAAGGCTGGTTCAATATACAGAAGTCAAAAATTTTATTCACCACATCAATAGACTTAAAAATAAGAACCATATAATCATCCCGATAGATGCAGAAATACCATTCAACACAGTACACCATTTCTTTATGTTCAAAACTCTAGAAAAACTAGGAATAACAGGAACATTCCTCAATATTGTAAAAGCAATCTATGCTAAGCCTCAGGCTAGCATCATTCTGAATGGAGAAAAACTGAAGGCATTCCCTCTAAAATCTGGAACAAGATAGGGATGCCCTCTTCAACACTTCTATTCAACATAGTTCTCAAAACACTGAGCAGAGCAATTATACAAATGAAAAAAAAAAATAAAGGCATAAAAACAGGAAAAGAAGAACTTAAATTATTACTATTTGCAGGTGACATGATTCTATACCTAGCAGACCCAAAAGGGTCTACGAAGAAATTATTAGAACTAATAAATGAATTCAGCAAAGTGGCAGGATATAAAATCAACACGCATAAATCAAAGGCATTCCTGTATATCAGCGAAAAATACTCTGAAATGGAAATGAGGACAACCACTCCATTCAGAATATCCTCAAAAAAAAAAATACTTGGGAATCAACCTAACAAAAGAGGTGAAAGACTGATACAATGAAAACTACAGAACCCTAAAGAGAGAAATAGAAGAAGATTTAAAAGATGGAAAAATATACCCTGTTCATGGATAGGCAGAACTAACATAATCAAAATGGCGATATTACCAAAAGTTCTCTATAGGTTTAATGCAATGCCAATCAAAATCCCAAGGGCATTTCTTGTAGAAATAGATAAAATAATTATGAAATTCATATGGAAAAATAAAAGACCCACAATAGCAAAAACAACTCTAAGCAGGAAGTGTGAGTCAAGCGGTATACCGATACCAGACCTCAAACAATACTACAGAGCAATAGTAACCAAAAGAGCATGGTACTGGTACCAAAACAGGTGGGTGGACCAATGGTACAGAATAGATAACACAGAAACCAAACCACAGAACTACAACTATCTTATATTTGATGATGGGGCTAAAAGCATGAAATGGAGGAACAATAGCATCTTCAACAAATGGTTCTGGGAAAACTGGAATTCCATATGTAACAAAATGAAACTGAATCCTTTCTCTTGCCATGCATAAAAGTTAACTCAAAATAGATCAAACAGCTTGATTTCATATCAGAGACATGGCTTCTGATAGAAGAAAAACTTGGCTACGATATACATACTGTGGGGTCGGGCTTCAAATTCCTCAATAGGACACCCTTAGCACAAGAGTTAATAACTAGAATCAACAAATGGGACTTACTCAAACTAAATAGATTTTTCTCAGGGAAAGAAACAATAAGAGAGGTAAATAGGGAGCCTACATCCTGGCAACAAATCTTTACTCCTCACACTTCAGATAGAGCCCTAATATCCAGAGTATACAAAGAACTCAAAAAATTAAACAATAAGGAAAAAAATGACCCAATCAACAAATGGGCCAAGGACCTGAACAGACACTTCTCAGAGGAGGACACACAATCAATCAATAAGTACATGAAAAAATGCTCACCATCTCTAGGAGTCAGAGAAATGCAAAACAAACCCACCTTAAGATACCATCTCACTGCAGTAAGATTGGCAGCCATTATGAAGTCAAACAACAACAAGTGCTGGTGAGGATGTGGAGAAAAGGGTACACTTGTACATTGCTGGTGGGACTGCAAATTGGTGCAGCCAATTTGGAAAGCAGTATGAAGATTTCTTGCAAAGCTGAGAATGGAACCACCATTTGACCCAGCTATTCCCCTTCTCGGTCTATTCCCTAAAGACGTAAAAAGAGCTTGCCTCAGGGACACTGATAAATTGATGTTCATAGCAGCACCATTCACAGTAACAAGACTGTGGAACCAACCTAGATGCCCTTCAATAGATGAATGGATAAAAAAATGTGGCATTTATACATAATGGAGTATTACTCTGCATTTAAAAATGATAAATCATACAATTTGCAGAGAAATGGATGGCATTAGAACAGATAATGCTAAGTGAAGATAGCCAATCCCTAAAAAACAAATGACAAATGTTTTCTTTGATATAAGGAGAGTAACTAAGAACAGAGTTGGGAGGAAGAGCATGAGAAGAAGATTAACATTAAACAGGGGTGAGAGGTGGGAGGGAAAAGGAAAGCGAAGGGAAATTGCATGGAATTTGAAGGAGACCCTCATGGTTATACAAAATTAAATACAAGAGGAAGTGAGGGGAAAGGGGAAAAACAATGGGAAGAAATGAATTACAGTAGATGGGGTAGAGAGAGAAGATTGGAGGGGAGGGGATGGCAGATAGTAGAGGATAGGAAAGGCAGCAGAATACAACAGAAACTTGTATAGCAATATGTAACACAGTGGATGTGTAACCGATGGGATGCTGCAATCAGTATATGGGGAAAAATGGAATTTCATAACCCAATTGAATCAAAGTGTGCCATATGATATATCAAGAAATAGGTAACGTTTTGAAGAACCAACAATAAAATTAATGCAAAAAAAAACACATGAAGAACAATTTCAAATAAAAGTTGACTAGATTTATAATACCTACACTTTATCATGCAAAAGGCAAGTCCAACTATACACCATGCCTCCTCTGAACTGCTTGTTTTTCTATTCTGTTTGGGTTATTTTTCTCCATTATATTAGGATTAGTAGTCAGAGTCTAGTAGGGTATGAGTTAGTGTCAGGGATTCAGTATTTCAAATGGAAAATAGGAAAATGAATTAAATGTGTATGCAAATATATGCTACACAAAAATCTTCCCACTCACATCCAGAACAATTCCTTGACGATACCTTTGCCCCAAATAAGAAACAATTAGAGGAGAAGAGTTAGAAAATATGTGAATACATATCTGGAATGGAAAATGCTCAGGAGTTCACAAACTTGGAGGTGGTAGAGGAGTCTCCCAACGTAAGGGACAGGGTAAACACTCCACAAACATGGAGGTCTGCTGGCCTAAAGAATTCTTGAGAAACTCCCTCTGAGGATGGGCATTTGAAATATATGTTGTTGTCAGGAGCTTTAGCTTCCCTTCTCGTGAAACCATCAAAGCTGGGTCTGCATCTATGTGACATGGAGGACATTCTTTCTTATTTTCCAATGCACATGAGGCAGCAGTGCTGAATTCTCTCTTTGTAGGTAAACTGTGGCCACTGGGGGCTAAGTGTCTCCCCGTGTGGACTGTGAAGCCTTTTCGTCATCCTCGACTTTTCTTGGTGTTTCCTGCTGCTGCACTGGGAGTTTGGTATTTGCTTCACGAAATACAAGGAGTACAACTGCGACACAGTGCTGAAAGGAGTTCTGTCACGTGTGGTTTGTCAGGGTCTGCAAGAGAATGCACCAACAAGGCTTCATTCCCACATAGCTTGCCCCCTTGTCCATAGCAACCTGATTCTGAACATTGCCCTGAAAACTCTCCATATAACAAGATGCCTTTACATATAAGACTCTGCTCACTGCACCGTGTCAGTGACAAGCCATTTGGAAATCAATGGCAAATTCACATGGCACCACCACAGATGTTTTATCACACACATGCCCGCCACTGCTCTAGGCCCACTACTCAGCAGTATCCAACTTACTGGCATTTCTGCTCTACACCATTTTCATGAAACCCAGTCAATCAAGGCAATGTATTGTATACTCATAATCAGCAAGTGGACATCTAAAGGTTCTCAAGTGCCACCTGGTCATGGGAATTTCTAAAAAAATTATGGTATTTATCTAGTCATTTTTCACGGATGAAGTTGTTGGCACTGTGGGTTTCAATTCATTCAGGAATCATTGAATGTGGAGGAAGCTCATTTCAATGAAAGATCTGGAAAATTCTCACAGGAAAGGCTTCATAAAGAGTGGCCAAATGGTGACATGAAGCCAGGCCTATTGAGGTCTACAATGTGAGGTCCATGTGTGTTTTGACTCTCCACTATGGCTACCAAGTCTTTCAGAATAAAATCATGTGATATCCTGGCTGAGATTCCCAGTGCTCTGTGGAAAGCCTACCTGGGCCTATATCTCAGTTTCCAAGGGCGACTCTCATGCGTGGTCTCCTAAAATCCCATCAAAATTCATGGCAATTCTTCTCTGAGGTCAGTTCCAGAACTCATTCTTTAAGGGGAATCACACCAGAGTTCAAGCCCAGTTGGACCCAGTCATCTCTTCCAACTGCCACACCAATGACAACAATTAAAACCAAAACACTCCCACATGGCCCTCATCTTCTTCCATATAGACACTCCTCATAACCTCTGGCTGGAGTTTTTCATGAGGGGCGCAGCCTAAGACAGTGCCCAAAATAAGCTCCCTTGCCATTCATTTGCCTAAATTCAGGGTGGCCTGGACATGCTTCCTGTGAACCAGGAGTGATCAAATAGGCCTGCCATTAATAGTGCTCCACTTCTCCACTTTGAGGCCTTCTTACTGTGAGGTTTAGATTCTTCTTTTTTTTTTTTTAAATTTTTTGTTTGTGAAGGAAACCTTGTTTGTGAAGGAAACCTTGATGCCTTGCCAATTTGGTTATATGGAGACACTCAAAATTTTCTGTTACATACTACATGGATGAATGGCTACATTACATAGTTTTTTTAAAAAACTGAAAGGGAGATAACAGCAAGTAAGATAACAAATAAAAGACAATTTTATTAAAAAAATAAAGTTGTAAAATGACTCAATTATTGGAAATTCAATTTTTTTCTTTTTTTTTGTTTTTCAAAACATTATAAAGCTCATGATATATCATCTTTCATACATTTGACTCAATTGGGTTATGAACTCCCATTTTTACCCCAAAAACAAATTGCAGAATCACATCAGTTACACACTCACGATTTTACATAATAGCATATCATTGATTGTTGTATTCTGCTATCTTTTCTATCCCCTACTATACCCCTTCCCCTCCTCTCCCATCTTCCCTGTCTACCTCATCTGCTGTTGTTCAATTCTCTCCCTTGTTTCCCCCTTTCCCCTCACAACCTCTTATATATAATTTTGTGTAACATTGAGTGTCTCCTACAATTTCCATATGCTTTCCCTTCGCTCTCCCTTTCTCTCCCCCCACTCATCTCTTTTTAGTGTTAATATTTTCCTCATGCTCTTCCTCCGTGTTCTGTTTTTATTTGCTCTCTTTATATCAAAGAAAACATTTGGCATTTGGCTCTGCTTCTCCAATTTGAGGCCTACTGAATGTCAGGTATAGATTTTTTATGTGATTTGGAGTCATGAGAAAACCCAAGCACATCTGCAGAGCATTGAAGAACTCATTTGACCCAAAGGATCCCTATTCTCACTTGATGAAGGTCAGTAACCTAACAAAGAAAGGCAAAAGTCTTCATTCACAATGACTGCTCTTTTTGCCATTTTGGTATTGGATCCACACAAGGGATCTTTCTTTAGATCCATCAGGTGCTGAGAATCTAAGCCACAGCCTCACACAGGGCCAAGAGGCAGATTCAGACACATCCCTTTCCAAAGCAATTAAGTAAAGGGCCACAGGTGATGCCCATTTATTTCCATTTGGAAACTGTTTTCTTCAGGCTTCACAAAGGGGTGGCCTGAGGCAAAGACCTTCCTGACATTCAAGGCAACAGAAGAATAGGTAAGCAAAAGGCCCAAAGCAGGTTTTCTCCACTGAGGCTTTCTTAGTCACACTGATATCTGAGTTTTCTGTGATACCCACCATTCCCATCAGCTATCCAGTACATGGCCATGTCACAAGGCTTGGATGTGGTACATATCTTGGACACAAAACCATGAGCATATTCTGGAGAGTGGCCAGAATTCAGGAAGAAAACAGGAACTTAGGAAGATGGCAGGTGTTGCCCATCCATAAGGCAAGCTGCAGTCCATTCATACATTGCACAGGATGAACGCTGGGAAGCTTTCTAGTAGACAGGACACAACCATTGATGCATTCTCTTTCCTAATGACTACAACCATGGATACAGTGCGATATATAGACACAGAAACACTCGCCATGTCAAAGGACTTACTAGAAACAGTCCACTCCAAAACAAACAAACCACCTTTCAAACCTATTCTCAGAACATGAGACAAAACCACAAACACACATTCACACCCAAAAAGGAACCCCCATCCCCCAAGTAGATCTGTGAATATCCGGAGTGTCCTCTGACTGGTGGGCCATACTATGTTCCCCCGAAATGGTGTGTTCTGTCTCAGATCTGGTCTCTTTGGCCAACTCTGTGAAGTTGTCAGGAGCCCATGGTGAGCAACTACCTGCTTTCTCTGGAAAGGCCAGTCTTCATTGTTTCCCGGCATTTGGCCCTCCTCACATCAGTAGGTACCAAGAAAGACTGACTCTGTCTTGTTAAATACAAACTAGTGAGCCCACTGGGACTTGGACTGGGACTGACTCTGGGTGCCTGGCTTTCTGGATCCCAAGATCACAGAGTTCCATCACCAAAAATGTAAGGTGAGGACACTTCCTTCAAGAACTGAATGAAGTCACTGCCTTGAAAACAATTTTGTTTTAACAGTTGCTTCCAAGTGTCCCATGAGATGAAGGCTGCCCCTACTTGCTGTGACTCATTTATAAGTTAGAATGTTATAACAACCATAGGCACCCGGGAACAGCTCTCCACACAGGCCTGGTTTTGTCCATCTTCTCTTCATTAAGAAGAGAGAGGCTGATTCAGACACAACCCTTCATCCTGAGTAGGTTGTTTGCCATGGAAGATTACTTTTGCTCTCTCAGGTCCTTCATTGCTGCCTACATCTTCTCCAGGGATCATTTCTGCATGGGCCTTTTAGGTTCTCAGCAGGTGGAAGATCCCCTATATTCCTGTATTTTAGGAACCACCTCTGTTCCTTCTCTTCTGTAAAATTAGATTGAGGGAAAAGTGTTTTGTTAGGGTTAATAACATGTTCGATTTGGGTTAGGAATCATTCTGTGGAATGAATAATGGTTTGGGGAACCTGCGACATTTATAAGAATATATAGGTGAAAGTATGAAAACAGAAATCTGGGTAAGTTTTGAAACCCAGAAGGTCATTGGGCCCTTGATTGGAATTGTTAGCTTTGAATTATGTCCTGTACAGTTATCTCAGATAAATCAATATACAATGGCATAGGACCTTGTACCTTGGATGATTGAATGTGGAAGAGAACATCCAGTCAAAAAGCGATAGTAGGTAGGATTAGGAAAATAGTCGGTAGGTTTATAAAAAAGAGTGAGTACAGGATTTGGACCAAAAGTTCTTTAGCCACCGGGTTTCAGGTAGAGAGTGAATGTAAATGTCAGCACATGTGAAGAGTCAGTCACAATGATGAACTGGGGAAAATATGTAGGAAAGCAATATTTTGAAGATGTATAAATTTACTGGGGGTACAAATAGGTGTACCCTGTGTCTATGTATAGAGATAATGCATGAATAGACCATACGGGGAATAAATAATATAACTGGTTTCAACTTTAAATAATGGATTGAATTGATATCTGAAAATATACAGGAAACCTAATATTGATATACAATCATTCATTCCAACCAGTTATACATATAATGGTGATATTCGGTTTATGGTTTATCATGAAGAGTGTGTGAGTTTTGCTTCAAAAGTGATTATGGAAATCAAAAATAATGTGTTTGGAGAGAAGTATCATTAAAAGACCAGTCAATAACCCTGAAGGAATACATGTGTTCTGAAGGAGGAAGTGATTAAAAGTGAAACAAATGCCTATAAAATTGTGAACTTGTGGATGAAATATATATCCTATGATGTGCAAAACCTGAAGAAATAATAATGTACCAGTGTTGAATGTAAATGAACATCAAAATACACATCATGTCCCATAGGAGACTACTTGCATTGATGTTAAACTGGGTCAGTTACTGTAGAATTATTAGGATTTATCTGCAACATTCACTGAAGTTAGTTGTCAGTACAAGGAAACAAATATGTATTTCAGGTGGATGAATATTTCCGAGAATAATCTTGTGAAAAGTTGATTATATTTTCTCATACATGAACATAAATGAGTATAGAGAGTGTATATAAGACACATATATTTCATATTTTGAAAAATCTGGAGAGTGCATATATTTATATATATATAAATGTGTGTATATATATATATATATATATATATATATATATATACACACACACACACACAAAACACACACAGAGACATTAAAAAGCAGCAATATATATGCCAATCAAAATTCATAATGAGATATATAACATCTACTGATGCAAAAATATATACTTTACTGAACATGGATTTATGTATAATGTTGTTCTTCTAGGAAGCTCACCCATAGGTTGAATTTTTAGTTCCAACAGCGTTTAGGAGGGGTGATCTCTTCTCATAATTTGTATCTTCCGTCAGCCACCTCACCAAATGTAGATGTGATACCAGGTAGAATTCTACATGTGCATATAAAAATAAATGTGCTGAATAGGCTACAGAGAAAGGGAGACAGGAGTTCACATATTTGTTTACTTTAAAAACACATGGAGAACTATTTCAATTAAAAATTGACCAGATTTATAACACCTACCATTTATCAGGCAAAAGGCAAGTCCAACTATACATCAAGCCTCCTCTGAACTTCTTGTATTTATGTTCTTTTTGGGTTATTATTCTGCATCATATTAGTATTTGTAGTCAGAGGCTAGTAGGTTATGTGTTCATGTCAGGGATTCAGTATTTCGAATGGAAAATAGGAAAATGAATCTAATGTGTATGCAAATATGTGCTACACAAAAATCTTCTCACTCTCATCCAGAACAATGCCTTAACATTACCTTCACCCCAAGTAAGACACAATTAGAGGAGAAGAGTTAGAAATCTGTGAATACATATCTGGAATGGAAAATGTTCAGGAATTCACAAGCTTGGAGGTAGTAGATGAGTTTCCAAAAGTAAGGGACAGAGTAAACACTCCACAAACATGGAGCTCTGCTGGCCTGAAGACTTCTTGAGTAACTGCCTCTGAGGTTGGGCCCTTGAAATATATGTTGTTGTCAGGAGCTTTAGCTTCCTTTGAAGTGAGACCATCAAAGCTGGGTCTGCATCTATGTGACCTGGAGGACATTCTTTCTTATTTTCCAATGAACATGAGGCAGCAGTGCTGAATTCTCTCTTTGTAGGTAAACTATGGCCACTGGGGCCTAAGTGTCTCCCTGTGTGGACTGTGAAGCCATTTGGTCATCCTCCATTTTTATGGTGTTTCTTGCTGCTACACTGGGATTTTGGTATTTGCTTCAAAAATACATGGAGTTCAAATGGGTCACAGTGCTGGAGGGAATTTTGTCACGTGAGCTTTGTCAGGGTCTTCAGGAGAATGCATCAACCAAGCTTCTGTCCCACATAGCTTGCCCTCTTGTCCATAGCAACCTTATTCTGAACATTGCCCAGAAACCTCTCCATATAACAAGATGCCTTTTCATATAAGGGTCTACTGGCTGCACCATGAAAGTCACAAGCCATTTGGAAGCCAATGGCAGATCCACATGGCCACACCACAGATGTATTATCATACACCTACACACCACTGCTCTAGGCCCACTACTCAGATGGCACCACCATACTTGCATCTCTGTTGTCAATCATTTTCATGAAATCCATTTAATCAAGGCACTGTCTGGAACACTCATGATCAGCAATAGGACATCCAAAGTTTCTCCAGTGCCACCTGGTCATGGGAATGTCTAAAATTTCATTATTTTTTCCAGCCATTTTTCAAGGATGAAGTTGAAGGCACTTTGGGTTTCCCATTCATCCAGGAACCATAAAATTTGAGGAAGATCATTTCAATGAAAGCTCTGGAGAACTCTCACAGGCAAGTCTTCCAAAAAGAGGCCAAAATGTCACATGAAGCCAGGCCTTTTGAGTTCTACAATGTGATATCCATGTGTATTTTGTCTCTTAAAAATGGCTGCCAAGTCGTTCAGAATAAAATCCTGTGATATCCTGGCTGAGATTCCCAGTACTCTGTGGAAAGCCACCCTTGGCCTAGATCTCAGTTTCCAAAGGCGAATCTCATGCATGGCCTCTGAAAATCCCAACACAATTCATGGCAATACTTCTCTGAGGTCAGTTCCAGAACTCAGTCTCTAAGGGGAATCACACCAGAGTACAAGCCCTGGTGGACCCAGTCATCTCTTCCAACCGCCACACAAATGACCACAAGTAACAGCAAAAGACTCACACATGGCTCTCATAATCTTCCATATAGACACTCATCATAACCTCTGGCTGGAGAATTTCATGAGGGGCACAGCCCAAGACAGTGTTCAAAATAAGCTCCCTTGCCCCTCATTTGCCTAAAGTCATGTTGGCCTGGACACCCTTCCTGTGATCCAGGAGTGATCAAATAGGCCTGACCTTAATTCTGCTCCACTTCTCCAATTTTAGGCCTAATGACTGTTGAGTACAGATTCTTTATGTGAATTGGAGTCATGAGAAAACTCAAGCACCTATGGACTAGCCTCTGCAGGGATTTGAAGAAATCATTTAACCCAAAGGATCCGTATTCTCACTTGATGGAGGTCAGGAATCTAACAGAGGAAGGCAAGAAAATTCATCCTCAATGACTGCTCTTTTTGCACTTTTGGTTTTGAATGCACACATGGGATCTTTTTTAGATCCATCACGTGCTGAAAATCTAAGCCACAGCCTCACACAGGGCCAAGAGGCTGATTCAGACACATCCCACAGTGTCCAAAATAAGCTCCTTTGCTTTTAATTTACCTAAAGTCAGGGTGGCCTGGACACCCTTCCTGTGAGCTAGGAGTGATCAAATAGGCCTGCCATTAATACTGGTCCACTTCTCCAATTTGAGGACTACTGACTGTGGGGTTTAGATTCGTTTTGTGAAGTGGAGTCATGAGAAAACACAAGCACCTATTGGCTATCCTCTGCAGAGCTTTGAAGAACTCATTTGACCCAAAGGATCCCTATTCTAACTTGATGGAGGTCAGGAACCTTACAGAGGAAGACAAGAGTTTATCCAGAATGACTGATCTTTTTGCCATTTTGGTTTTGGATGTACACATTGGATCTTTCTTTAGATCCATCTGGTGTTGATAATCTAAGCCACAGCCTCACACAGGGCCAAGTGTCTGATTCAGACACATCCCTTTCCAAAGCAATTAAGCAAAGAGCCACAGGTGACGCCCATTCATTTCCATTTGAAAACTGTTTTCTTCAGGCTTCCTTAAAGGGGTGGCCTGAGACAAAGTCCTTCCTGACATTCAGGACAATAGAACAACAGGTAGGCAAAAGTCCCAAAGCAGGGTTTCTCCACTGATACTTTCCTGGTCAATCTGATATCTGAGTTTTCTGAGATACTCGCCATTGCTTTCAGCCATCCAGTATATGCCCATGTCACAGAGCTTGGAGTTGGAACATATCTTGGACACATATCCATGAGCCTATTCTGGAGAGTGGCCAGCATCCAGGAAGAATACAGGAACTTCAGAAGATAGTAGGTTTTGCCCATTGCTAAGGCAAGCCGCAGTGCATTCCTAAATTGGGCAGGTAGAATGCTGGTAAGCTTTCTACTAAACAGGATACATCCAATGATGCATTCTCTTTTCTAATGTCTACAACCACGGACACAGTGCAATACACAGACATAGAAACACTTGCCTTGTCAAACGACTTACTAGAAACATTCGACTTCAAACCAAACAAACCACCTTTCCTACCTTTTCTCAGAACATGAGACAAAATCACAAACTCACACCCATACCCACAAAGGCACCTCCATCCCCCAGTAGGTCTGTGACTATCTGGAGTTTCCTCTGTCTGGTGAGCCATACTATGTTCCCAAGAAATGGTCTGTCCTGTCTCAGATCTTGTCTTCTTGGCCAACTCTGTGAAGTTGTCAGGAGTTAGAGGTGAACCACTACCTGCTTTCTCATGAAAGCCCCCTCTTCAGAGCTCTCCTGGTATTTGGCCATCCTCATATCAGTAGGTACCAAGAAAGACTGACTCTCTCCTTAGTAAATCCAAACAAGTGAGCCCACTGGGACTGGGACTTGGACTGGCTCTTGGTGCCTGGCTTCCTGGACCCCAAGTTCAGAGAGATCTATCACCAAGTAAATGAGGTAGGTCAGTTCTTTCATGAACTGAATGAGGTCACTGCCTTGGCAACCACTTTGTCCTAACAGTTGCTTCCAAGAGAACCATGAGATGGAGGCTGCCCCTACTTCCTGTGACACATTCACAAGTTACAATGGTATATCAAACATAGGCACCCGGGAACAGCTCTCCACACAGGTGGTTTGGTCCATCTTCTCTACATTAAGAAGAGAGAGGCTGATTCAGACTCATCCCTTCATTCTGACCAGGTTGTTTGCCAAGGAAGAGGACTTTTGCTCTCTCAGGTCCTCCATACCTGCCTACATCTTCTTCAGGGGTTATTTCTGCATGGTCCTTTGAGGTTCTCAGCACGTGGAAGATCCCCTACATTGCTGTATTGCAAGATGAACTCTGTCCCTGCTCTTCTGTAAAGTTAGATTGAGGGAATAGTGTATGGTTAGGGTTAATAACATGTGTGATTTGGTTTAGGAATCATTCTGATGTATGAATAATGGTATTATAATAATTATATTTCACCTATATATTTACAAGAATATATAGGTGAAATATAATTATGAACACAGAAACCTAGGTAAGATTTGAAGCCCAGAAAAACATTGGGCCCTTGTTTGGGATACTTAGGTTTGAATTATATTCTGCAGTGATGTCTCCCATAAATCGATATACAATGGCATAGGACCTGGTTCCTTGGATGATTGATTGTCGAAGACAACATCCAGTTAAAAATGATAGTTTGTAGGTTTAGGAAAATAGTTGGTAGGTTTAGAAAAAGGGTGAGTATATGATTTGGACCAAAAGTTCTTTAGCAATAGGTTTTTGGTTAGAGAGTGAATGTCAATGTCATCACATGTGAAGCGTCATTCTCAATGATTAACTGGGGAAAATATGTAGGAAAGCAGATATCAATAGAGACATTAAGAAATCAGGCAAAATATAAAGTGAGTGATAGGATTAGACATTTTCAACAGGGATGAGGGTGAATATATAATATTAGGAAGAAAGAAATATGTAGTCACCAATAAGATTGACATATGAGAACATTAGGCAAACTGGACATGGATGTTTTAGTAATCCATGTTCACTTTCCATTTAGGCTTTGGTACAATCAGAAGTGTGACTTTTGCATTTTGTGTCCAGAATATTACTGTGATAAAATGTATATGTAGATCAGGTGACATGAGTATTTCTTTTGGCATTTCTGGGAGTAATATTTTGAAGATGTATAAATTAGTATTGGGGGTACAAAAAGGTGTACCCTGTGTCTATTAATTTACAGATATTGCATGAATAGAACATACTGTGAATAAATAATATAACTAGCTCCACTTTAAATAATGGATTGAATTGATATATGAAAATATATAAGAAATCTTATATTGATATATATACATTCATTCCAAACATTTATACATCTAATGGTATTATTATAGTTATGGTTTATCATGATGAGTGTGCGAGTTTTGCCTCAAAAGTGATTATGGAAATCTAAAATAATGTGTTTGGAAGAAGTCACATAAAAAACCAGTAAAGAAACATGGAGGAATACATGTGTTCTGAAGCAGGAAGTGATTGTAAATGAAAAAAATGTCTATAAATTTGTGAAATTGTGGATGGAATATATATCCTATGATGTGCAAAACCTGAAGAAGTAGTAATGTACCAGTGTTGAATGAAAATGAACGTCAAAATACACATCATGTCCCATAGGAATCTACTTGCATTGATGTTAAACTGGTCAGTTACTGTAGAAATATTAGGATTTGTAAGCACCTAGGACTGAAGTTATTTTCAAGTACTAGGAAACAATTATGTACTTCAGGTGGATGAATATTTCCGAGAATAATCTTGTGAAAAGTTGATTATAAATATACATACATGAACATGAATGAATTTAGGGAGTGTATATTAGACACATATATTTCATATTTTGAAAAATCTGGAGAGTGTGTGTATATATATATGTATATTTACACACAGACATTAAAAAGTAGCAATATGTATGCCAATCGAAATTCATCGTGAAATATATAACATCCACAGATCCAAAAATATACAATTTACTGAACATTAATTTATGTATAAGGTTGTTCTACTAGGAAGCTCACCCATATGTTAAATTATCAAATACAACAGGTTTAGGAGGAGTGATCTCATCTCACAATGTGTATTTGCCAAGTCAGCGACCTCAAAAAAATGTACGTGTGATACCAAGTAGGATTCTCTATGTGCTTATAAAAATACATGTGCTGAAAAGGCTACAGAGAAAGGGAGACAGGAATTCACGTATTTTTAACTTTAAAATCACATGGAGAACTATTTCAATTAGAAATTGACTAGATTTATAACACCTACCCTTTATCATGGGAAAGGCAAGTCCGACTATACACCATGCCTCCTCTGAACTGCTTGTATTTCAATTCTGTTTGGGTTACCAAACAAACCGCTTTTCCTACCTATTCTCAGAACATAAGACAAAACCACAAACCCACACCCACACCACAAAGGCACCTCCTTCCCCTAAGTAGGTCTGTGACTATCCGGAGTGTCCTCTGACTTGTGGGCCATACTGTGTTCTCCCGAAATGGCCTGTTCTGCCTCAGATCTGGTCGCCTTTTCCAACTCTGTGAAGTTGTCAGGAGCCACTTTTGAGCCACTACCTGCTTTCTCAGGAAAGGCCCCTCTTCAGAGCACTCCTGGCATTTGGCCATCCTCACATCAGTAGGTACCAAGAATGACTGACTCTGTCCTTAGTAAATCCAAACAAGTGAGCCCACTGGGACTGGGACTGGGGCTGGATCTGGGACTGGATCTGGGTTCCTGGCTTCCTTGATCCCAAGTTCAGAGCGTTCCATCACCAAGGAAGTGAGGTGAGGTCACTTCCTTCAGGAATTGAATAAGGGCACTGCCTTGGCAACCAGTTTCTCCTAACAGTTGCTTCCAAGGGTCCCATGAGATGGAGGCTACCCCTACTTCCTGTGACACTTTCACAAGTTACAATGGTATATCAACCATAGGCACCTGGGAACAGCTCTCCACACAGGCCTGGTTTGGTCCATCTTGTCTACATTATGAAGAGAGATGCTGATTCAGACATATCCCTTCATCCTTACCATGTTGTTTGCCATGGAAAATGCAGGAGAAGGCACAACCAGTCTTCTATCCCACATAGCCTGCCCCCTTGTCCATAGCAATTTCTGAACATTGCCCTGAAACCTCTCCATATAACATGATGCCTTTTCATATAATGGTCTTCTGGCTACACCAAGTCACTCACAAGCCATTTGGAAGACAATGGCAGATCCACATGGCCACACCACATATGTATTATCACACACCTGAAAATCACTGCTCTAGGCCCACTACTCAGAAGGCTCCAACATACTGGCATCTCTGTTCTACACCATTTTCATGAAACCCAGTCAATCAAGGCACTGTCTGTTACACTAATGATCAGCTATAGGACATCCAATGGTTCTCCAAGGCCACCTGGTCATTAGGAATTTCAAAAATTCCATGGTATTTATCTAGCCATTTTTCAAGAATGAAGTTGGAGGCACTTTGGGGTTTCCATTCATCCAGGAACCATTAAATGGTGAGGAAGCTCATTTCAATGAAAGCTCTGGAGAACTCTAACAGGCAAGGCTTCCCAAGAAGTGCCCAAAATGTCACATAAAGTCAGGCCCATTGAGGTCTACAATGTGAGTTCCATGTGTGTTTTAACTCTTAACTATGGCTGCCAAGTCTTTCAGAATAAAATCATGTGATATCCTGGCTGAGATTCTCAGTGCTCTGTGGAAAGCCATCCTGGGCCTAGATCTCAGGTTTCAAGGGCAACTCTCATGCGTGGCCTCTTACAATCCCAGCAGAATTCATGGCAATGCTTCTCTGAGGTCACTTTCAAAACTCAGTCTCTAAGGGGAATCACACCAGAGTTCAAGCCCATGTGAACCCAGTCATCTCTTCCAACCGCCACACAAATCACCACAATTAAAACCAAATCATTCCCACATGGCCATCATCTTCATCCATATAGACACTCATCATAAACTCTGGTTGGAGGTTCCCATGGTGGGCACAGCCCAAGACAGTGTCCAAAATATGCACCCTTGCCCCTCATTTGTCTAAAGCCAGGGTGGCCTGGACACCCTTTCTGTGAACCAGGAGTAATCAAATAGGCCTGCTGTTAATACTGCTCTGCTTCTCCAATTTGAGGCCTACTGACTGTCAGGTATAGATTCTTTATGTAATTTTGCATCATGAGAGAACCCAAGCACTTCTGCAGAACTTTGAAGAACTCATTTGACCCAAAGGATCCCTATTCTCACTTGATGGAGGTCAGGAACCTAACAGAAGAAGGCAAGAGACTTCATCCACAATGACTGATCTTTTTGCCATTTTGGTTTTGAATGCACACATGGAATCTTCCTTAGATCTATCAGGAGCTGAGTATCTTAGCCACAGCCTCAAACAAGGCCTAGTGTCTGATTAAGGCACATCCCTTTCCAATGCAATTAAGCAAAGAGACACAGGTGATGTCCATTCATTTCCATTTGAAAACTTTTTCTACAGGCTTCAAAAAGTTTGGACTGAGGCAAAGACCTTCCTGACATTCATGGCAACAGAACCATAGGTAAGCAAATGGACCAAAGCAGGGTTTCTCCACTGAGACTTTACTGGTCACACTGATATCTGCATTTTCTGACATGTTCCCATTCCTTTCAGCTATCATGAACATGGCCATGTCACAGAGCTTGGAGGTGGTACATATTTGGACAATAAACCATGAGCCTATTCTGGAGAGTGGCCAGAATTCAGGAAGAAAACTGGAACTTAGGAAGTTAGTAGGTGTTTCCTATCCATAAGGCAAGCCACAGTCCATTCATCAATTGTGCAGGATAAATGCTGGGAAGCTTTCTACTAGACAGAACACCTCCATTGATGCATTCTCTTTTCTAATGTGTAAAACCACAGACACAGTGGATGCACAGACATAGAAACACTCGCCTTGTCAAAAGACTTAGTAGAAACAGTCGACTCCAAACCAAACCAACCACATTTCCTACCTATTCTCAGAACATGAGACAAAACCACAAACTCACACCCATACCCACAAAGGCACCTCCTTCCCCAAAGTAGGTCTGTGACTATCCGAAGTGTCCTCTGACTTTTGGGCCATATTATGTTCCCCTCAAAATGGCCTGTCCTGTCTCAGATCTTGTCTCCTTGGCCAACTCTGTGATGCTGTGAGGAGCCAGCTGTTAGCCACTACCTGATATCTCAGGAAAGGCCCCTCTTCAGAGCTCTACTGGCATTTGGCCATCCTCACATCAGTTGGTACCAAGAATGTCTGACTCTGTACTTGGTAAATCCAAACAAGTGAGCTCACTGGGACTGGGACTGGGACTGGCTCTCAGTGCCTGGCTTTTTGCATCCCAATTTCAGAGAGTTCCATCACCAAGGAAGTTAGGTAGGTCACTTTCTTCAGGAACTGAATGAGGTCACTAACTCGGCAACAACTTTGTCCTAACAGTTGCTTCCAAGGGTCCCATGAGATGGAGGCTGCCCCTACTTCTTGTGACAATTTGACTAGTTAGAATGGTATATCAAAATAGGCACCTGGGAAGAGCTCTTCATGCAGGCCTGGTTAGGTCCATCTTCTCTACCTTAAGAAAAGAGAGGCTGATGCATACACATCCCTTCGTCCTGTCCAGGTTGTTTGCCATGGAAGATGGCTTTTGCTATCTCAGGTCCTTCATAGTTGCCTACATCTTCTCCAGGGATCATATCTGCATCGAACTTTGAGGTTCTCAGCAGTTGGAAGATATCCTACATTCCTGTATTTTAAGAAGAACTCTGTCCTTGCTCTTTTGTAATGTTAGATTGAGGCAACAGTGTACGGTTAGGGTTAACAACAGGTTCGATTTGGGTTAGGAATCATTTTGCGGGATGAATAATGGTATTGGGAACCTGCAATATTTATAGGAATATAGAGGTGAAATATAAGTATGAAAACAGAAATCTAGGTAAGATTTGAAGCTCAGAAGTGCATTGGCCATTTGATTGGGATACGTAGCTTTGAATTACGTTTTGCATACATGTTTCAGAAAAATCAATATACAATGGCATAGGACCTTGTACCTTGGATGATTGAATGTAGTAGAGAACATCCACTCAAAAAGGGATAGTTGATAGGATCAGGAAGATAGTATGTTTCGGAAGAAGAGTGAGAATAGGATTTGGACCAAAGTTCATTAGCAATAGGGTTTTGGTTGGAGAGTGAATGTCAATGTCAGCACATGTGAAGGGTCAGTCACAATGTTGAACTGGGGAAAATATGTAGGAAAGTAGATATCAATAGAGACATTAGAAAATTAGGCAAAGTATAAAGTGAGTGAAAAAAATTAGACATTTTCAACAGTTTTGAGGTTGAATATATAATCTTAGGAAGAAACAAATATGTAGTCACCAATAGGATAGACATTTGTGAGCATTAGGCAACCTGGACATGGATGTTCAGTTTTCATTTAGGCTTTGGAACAATCATACGTGTGACTTTTGCATTTTGTGTCCCGAATATTACTTTGATAACATGCATATGTAGATCAGGTGACATGAGTATTTCTTCCACCATTTCTGGGAGCAATATTTTGAAGACGTATAAATTGGTATTGGGGGTACAAAGAGGTGTACCCTGTGTCTATGAATATAGAGATAATGCATGAATAGACCATACTGTGAATAAATAATATAACTAGTTCCACTTTAAATAATGGATTAAATTGATGTCAGAAAATATATAAAAAATCTTTTATTGATATAAAATCCTTCATTCCAACGAGTTATACATCTAATGGTGATATTAGAGTTATGGTTTATCATGAAGTGTGTGTCAGTTTTGCTTCAAAAGTGATAAAGGAAATCGAAAATAACGTGATTGGAAAGAAGTCTCATGAAAAGACCAGTCAAGAATCATGGAGGAATACATGTGTTCTGAAGCAGGAAGTGATTGAAAGTGAAACAAATGCCTATAAATTTGGTAACCTGTGGAGGAAATATATATCCTATGATGTGCATAAACTGAAGAAACTGTAATGTACAAGTGTTGAATATAAATTAACGTAAATATACACATCATGTCCCATCGGAATCTACTTGCATTGATGTTATACTGGGTAGGTTACTGTAGAAATATTAGAATTTGTATGCACCATTCACTGAAGTTAGTTTTCAGTACTAGGAAACAAATATGTATTTCAGGTGGATGAATGTTTCTGAGAATAATCTTGTGAAAAATTGATTATAAATCCACACATATATTTCATATTTTGAAATATCTGGAGAGTTTGTATACACACACACACACACACACACACACAAATAGACATTAAAAATAGCAATATATGCCAATCGAAATTCACCATGAATTATATATCATCCACAGATCCAAAAATATTCATTTTACTGAACATGGATTTATGTATAATGCTGTTCATCTAGGAAGCTCACCCATAGGTTGAATTTTCAGTTCCAACAGCGTTTAGGAGGAGAGATCTCTTCTCACAATTTGTATCTGCCAGGTCAGCCACCTCACAAGAATGTACGTGTAGTACCAGGTAGGATTCTGTATGTGCATATAAAAACATATGTGCTGAGTAGGCTACAGAGAAAGGGAGACAGGAATTCACATTTTTGTTATCTTTAAAATCACATGGGGAACTATTTCAACAAAAAATTGTCTAGATTTATAACTCCTACCCTATGTAATGCAAAATGCAAGTCCAACTATACACCATGCCTCCTCTGAACTGCTTGTATTTCTATTCTTTTGGGTTATTTTTCTGCATCATATTAGGATTAGTAGTCAGAGTCTAGTAGGGTATGGTTTAGTGTCAGGGATTCAGTATTTCGAATGGAAAATTCGAAAATGATTCCAATGTGTATGCAAATATGTGCTACACAAAAGTCTTCCCACTCTCACCCAGAACAATTCTTTGACATTACCTTTGCCCCATGTAAGACAAAATAAGAAGAGAAGAGTTAGAAAATCTGTGAATACATATCAGGAATGGAAAATGCTCAGGAGTTCACAACCTTGGAGGTGGTAGAGGAGTTTCCAAAAGTAAGTAACTGGTAAACACTCCAAAAACATGCAACTCTTCTGGCCAAAAGACTTCATGAGAAAGTGACTCTGAGGTTGGATACTTGAAATATATGTTGTTGTCTGGAGCTTTAGCTTCATTGCTAGTGAGACCATCAAAGCTGGGTCTGCATCTATGTGACCTGCAGGACATCGTTTCTTATTTTTCATTGAACATGAGGCAGCAGTGGTGATTTCCCTCTTTATAGGTAAACTGTGGCCACTGGAAGCTATGTGTCTCCCCGAGTGGACTGTGAAGCCATTTGGTCATCCTCCACTTTTCGTGGTTTTTCTTGCTGCTGCACTGGGAGTTTGGTATTTGCTTCACGAACTACAAGGAGTTCAACTGGGATATAGTGTTGGAGAAAGTTCTGTCACATGTGTTGGGTCAGTGTCAATAAGAGAATGCAACAACCAGGCTTCTATCCCACATAGCTTGCCCCCTTGACCATTGCAACCTGATTCTGAACATTGCCCTGAAACCTCTCCATACAAAAAGATGCCTGTTCATATAATGGTCTGGGTGCACCAAGTTAGTCACAATCCATTTGAAAGCCAATGGCAGATCCACATGGCCACACCACAGTTGTATTATCACACACCTGAACACTACTGCTCTAGGCTCACTACTCAGCAGGCTCCAACTTACTGATATCACTGTTCTACACCATTTTCATGAAACCCAGTCAATCAAGGCACTGTTACACTCATGATCAGCAAGAGGATATTTAAGGGTTCTCCAGTGCCACGTGGTCATGGGAATTTCAAAAATTTCATTGTATTTTTCTAGCCATTTTTCAAGAATGAAGTTGGAGGCACCTTGGGGTTTCCATTCATCCAGGAACCATTAAACGGTGAGAAAGCTCATTTCAATGAAAGCTCTGAGGAACTCTCACAGGCAAGGCATCCCAAAGACTGCCCAAAATGTCACATGAAGCCAGGCCCATTGAGGTCTACAAGGTGAGGTCCATGTGTGTTTTGCCTCTTAACTATGGCTGCCACGTTTTTCAGAATAAAATCATGTGATATCCTTCCTGAGATTTTCAGTTCTCTGTCGAAAGCCATCCTGGGCCTAGATCTCAGGTTTCATGGGCGAATCTCATGAGTGGCCTCCCACAATTTCAACACAATTCATGGCAATACTTCTCTGAGGTCACTTCCAGAACTCAGTTCCTAAGGGGAATCATACCAGAGTTCAAGCCCATGAGGACCCAATCATCTCTACCAACCGCCACACAAATCACCACATTTAAAACCAAAATATTGCCACATGTCCCTCATCTTCATCCATATAGACACTCATCATAAACTCTGGCTGGAGGTTCCAATGATGAGCGCAGCCCAAGACAGTGTCCAAAATATGCACCCTTGGCCCTCATTTGCCTAAAGTCAGGGTGGCCTGGACACCCTTCTTGTGAACCAGGAGTGATCAAATAGGCCTGCCATTAACACTGCTCTGCTTCTCCAATTTGAGGCCTACTGACTGTCGGGTATAGATTCATTATGTGATTTGGAATCATAAGAGAACCCAAGCACTTCTGCAGGACTTTGAAGAACTCATTTGACCCAAAGCATCCCTATTCTCACTTGATGGAGGTCAGGAACCTAACAGAGGAAGGCAAGAGACTTCATCCACAATGACCAATCTTTTTGCCATTTTGGTTTTGGATGTACACAGAATCTTCTTTAGATCTATCAGGAGCTGAGAATCTTAGCCACAGCCTCAAACAGGGCCTAGGGTTTGATTAAGACACATTCCTTTCCAAAGCAATTAAGAGCCACAGGTGATGCCCATTCATTTCCATTTGAAAACTGTTTCTTCAGGCTTCACAAAGGGGTGGCCTGAGGCAAAGACCTTCCTGACATTCAAGGCAACAGAACCATAGGTAAGCAAATGGACCAAAGCAGGGTTTCTCCACTGAGACTTTACCTGTCACTCTGATATCTGCGTTTTCTGAGATGTTCCCATTCCCTTCAGCTATCAAGAACATGGCCATGTCACAGAGCTTGGAGGTGGTACATATCTTGGACACATAAACATGCGCCTATTCTAGAGATTGGACAGAATTCAGGAAGAAAATAGGAACTTCTGAAGATCCTCAGTGTTGCCCATCCATAAGGCAAGCTGCAGTCCATTCCTAAATTGGGCAGGTTGAATGCTGGGTAGCTTTCTACTAGAAAGGACACATAAATTGATTCATTCTCTTTTCTAATGTCCACAACCACGGACACAGTGGGATACACAGACATAGAAACACTCGCCTTGTCAAACGACTTACTAGAAACAGTCCACTCGAAAACAAACAAACTGCCTTTCCTACCTATTCTCAGAACATGAGACAAAACCACAATCTCACACACACACCAGCAAAGGCACCTCCTTCCCCCAAATAGGTCTGTGACTATCTGGAGTGTTCTCTGACTGGTGGGTCATACTATTTTCCCCCAAAATGGACTGTCCTGTCTCAGAAATGTTCTCCTTGGCCAACTCTTTGAAGTTGTCAGGAGCCAGCGGTGTGGCACTACCTGCTATCTCAGGAAAGGCCCCTCTTTAGAGCATTCCTGGCATTTGGCCATCCTCACATCAGTAGATACCAAGAAAGACTGACTCTGTCCTTAGTAAATCCAAACAAGTGATCCCACTGGGACTGGGACTGGGACTGGCTCTCAGTGCTTGGCTTCCTGGATCCCAAGTTCAGAGAATTCCATCACCAAGGAAGTTAGATAGGTCACTTTCTTCAGGAACTGAATGAGGTCACTGCCTTGGCAACCACTTTGTCCTAACAGTTGCTTCCAAGATTCCAATGAGATGGAGGCTGACCCTACTCTCTGTGACACTTTCACAAGTTCGAATGGTATATCAACCATTGGCAGCCGGGAACAGCTCTTCACACAGGCCTGGTTTGGTCCATCTTCTCTGCATTAAGAAGAGAGAGGCTGATTCAGACACAAGCCTTCCTCCTGTCCAGGTTGTTTGCCATAGAAGATGACTTTTGCTCTCTCAGGTCCTTCATATCTGCCTACATCTTCTCCAGGGATCATTTCTGCGTGGACTTTTGAGGTTCTCAGCAGGTGGAAGATCCCCTACCTTCCTGTATTGTAAGACAAAATCTGTCTCTGCTCTTCTGTAAAGATAGATTGAGGGAACAGTGTATGGTTAGGTTTAATAGCATATTCAATTTGGATTAGGAATGATTCTGCTGGATTAATAATTGTATTGGGAACCTGTGATATTTTAAGAAAATAGACACGAAATATAAGTATGAAAACAGAAATCTAGGAAAGATTTGAAGCCCAGAACGGCATTGGGCCCTTGAATGGGATACTTAGCTTGAATTATGTTCTGCACCAAGGTCTCAGATAAATCGATATACAATGGCATAAAACCATGTACCTCAGATTATTGAATGTAGAAGAGAACATCCAGTCAAAAAGGGGTAGTCCGTAGGATTAGGAAGATAGTCAGTAGGTTTAGGAAGAAGAGTGAGTCTATGAGTTGCAGAAAATGCTCTTTAGAAATAGGGTTTCGGTTAGAGAGTGAATGTAAATGTCAGCACATGTGAAGAGTCAGTCACAATTATAAACTGGGGAAAATACGTAGGAAAGCAGATATCAATAGAGACACTAGAAAGTCAGGCAAATTATAAAGTGAATGATAGGATTAGACATTTTCAACAGGGTTGATGTTGAATATATAATCCTAGGAAGAAACAAATATGTAGCCACCAATAGGATTTACATTTGAGAGCATTAGGCAACCTGAACATGGATGTTTTTAGTAATCCATGCACACTTTCCATAAAGGCTTTGGTACAAACATAAGTATGACCTTTGAATTTTGTGTCCAGAATATTACTGTGATAAAATGTATATGTAGATCAGGTGACATGAGTATTTCTTCCACTTAAAAATTAGTACTGGGGATACAAATAGTTGTACCTGTGTTGATGAATATAGAGATGATGCATGAATAGACCATATTGTGAATAAATGATACAACTATTTCCAACTTTAAATAATGGATTGAATTTACCTCTGAAAATATATAGGAAATCTTATATTGATATACATACATTCATTTCAACCAGTTTTTTATCTAATGGTAATATTAGGGTTACGATTTATCATGAAGAGTGTGTGAGTTTTGCTTCAAAAATGATTATGGAATTGAAAATAATGTGTTTATAAAGAAGTCTAGTGAAAAGACCATAAAGAAACAAGGAGGAATACATGTGTACTCAAGGAGGAAGTGATTGAATGTGAATCAAATGCGTATAAATTTGTGTACTTGTGGATGAAAAGATATATCCTATGATGTCCATTAACTGAAGAAATAGTAATGTACCAGTGTTGAATAAAAATGAACTTCAAAATACACATCATGTCCCATAGAAATCTACTTGCATTGATGTTAAACTGGGTCAGTTACTGTAGAAATATTAGGATTTGTAAGCACCATTCACTGAAGTTAGTTTTCATTACTAGGAAACAAATATGAATTTCAGGTGGTTGAATATTTCTGAGAATAATCTTGTGAAAAGTTGATTATAAATCCACATACATGAACATGAATGAATTTAGGGAGTGTTTAATAAGATACATATATTTCATATTTTGAAAAATCTAGAGTGTATATACACACACACACACACACACACACACACACACACACACACATATATATATATATATATATATATATATATATATATATATATATATATATATATATAACTCATGGAGAAATATTACAATGAAAATTTGACAAGATTTATAACACATACCCTTGATAAAGCAGAAGGCAATCCAAGTATACACTATGCCTCCTATGGAAGGCCTGTATTTCCATTCTGTTTGGTTTCTTTTTATCCATCATATTAGGATTAGTAGTCAGAGTCTAGTAGGGTATGTGTTAGTGTCACTGATCAGTATTTCAAATGGAAAATAGGAAAATGAATCTAATCTGTATGCAAATATGTGCTACACAAAATCTTCCCACTCTCATTCAGAACAATACCTTGACATTACCTTTGCCCTAAGTAAGACACAATTAAAAGAGAAGAGTTAGAAAATCTGTGAATACATATCAGGAATGGAACATGGTCAGGAGTTCACAACCTTGGAGGTGGTAGAGGAATTTCCAAAAGTAAGGGACAGGGTAAAAACTCCACAACCATGGAGCTCTGCTGGCCTAAAGACTTCTGGAGTAACTGCCTCTGAGTTTGGGCGCTTGAAATATGTTGTTTTCAGGAGTTTAGCTTCCTTTTTAGTGAGACCATCAAAGCTGGGTCTGCATCTATGTGACCTGGAGGACATGGATTCTTATATACCAATGAAAATGAGGCAGCAGTGCTGAATTCTCCCTTTGTAGGTAAACTGTTGCCACTGGGGGCTAAGTGTCTCCCTGTGTGGACTGTGAAGCCATTTGGTCATCCTCCACTTTTCATGGTGTTTCTTGCTGCTGCAGTGGGAGTTTGGTATTTCCTTCATAAAATACAAGAAGCTCAACTGGGAAACAGTGCTGGAGGGAGTTCTGTCACGTGTGGTGGGTCAGGGTCTGCAGGAGAATTCAACAACCAGGCTTCTATCCCACATTGCTTACTCCCTTAACCATAGCAACATGATTCTGAACATTGCCCTGGAACCACTCCATATAACAAGATGCCTTTCCATACAAGGGTCAGCTGGCTGCAGCATGTCAGTCACACACCAATTGGAAGCCAATGGCAGATCCACATAAAAACAAAACAAGATGTTTTATCACACACCTGCACACCACTGCTCTAGGCCCACTACTCAGCAGTCTCCAACTTACTGGCATCTCTATTCTACACCATTTGCATGAAACCCAGTCAATCAAGGCACTGTCTGTTACACTCATGATCAGCAACAGGACATTCAAAAATTTTCCAGTGCCACCTGGTCATGGGAATTTCAAAAAATTCATGGTATTTATCTAGCCATTTTTCAAGGATGAAGTTGGAGGCACTGTGGGTTTCAATTCATTCAGGAACCATTAAATGTTGAGGAAGCTCATTTAAATAAAAGCTCTGGAGAACTCTCACAGGCAAGGCTTCTCAAAGAGTGGCAAAATGTCACATGAAGCCTGGTGCATTGAGGTCTACAAAGTGAGGTCCATGTATCTTTTGACTCTAAACTATGGCTGCCAAGTCTTTCAGAATAAAATCATGTGAAACCCTGGCTGAGATTCCCAGTGCTCTGTGGAAAGCCACCCTGGGATCATATCTCAGTTTTCAAGGGCGACTCTCATGTGTGGCCTCCTAAATCCCAATCAATTTCATGGCAATACTTCTCTGAGATCAGTTCCACAACTCTGACTCTAAGGGGAATCACACCTGTGTTTAAACCCAAGTGGACCCATTCATCTCTTCCAACTTCCACACAAATGACCACAATTAAAACCAAAACACTCCCACATGGCCCTCATCTTCCTCCATATAGACACTCATTATAACCTCTGGCTGAAGGTTTCCATGAGAGATGCAGCCCAAGACAGTATCCAAAGTAAGCTCCCTTGCTCCTCATTAGCCTAAAATCATGGTGGCCTGAACACCCTTCCTGTGAATCAGGAGTGATAAAATAGACCTGCCGTTCATACTACTCTGCTTCTCCAATTTGAGGCATACTGACTGTCAGGAATACATTCTTTATGTGATTTGGATTCATAAGAAAACTCAAGCTCCTCTGCAGTGGTTTGAAGAACTCATTTGACACAAAGGATCCCTATTTTCACTTGATGGAGGTCAGGAACCTAAAAGAGGAAGGCAAGAGGCTTCATTCACAATGACTGATTTTTTTCACATTTTGGTTGTGGATGCATACATGAGATCTTTCTTTAGATCTATACGGTGCTGAGAATGTAAGCCACAACCTCATACAGGGCCATGGGTCTGATTCAGACAAATCTGTCGTGACCCCTTGCCTGCAAGGAAGATGCAACTCAGGAATCTTCTTTCAGCAGTTTATTCAGGCCCTTGATATTTCTTCTTCTCTTCCCTCGGATGTCCCTCCCAGCCTTAATAAAGCATCTCAAGCCCCAATGTGAAGCTGCCACGTGGAACTTTCTCATAGGGTGTTGAAAAACCATGCGCCAACTCTCCCAAATAAGGAGTTGTTTGTCACAGACTACAGCGGAGCCAGCGCCATCTTGTAATGGTGACCATAATCTGCAGAAGCGGCTCACCACAGTTCCCCCTTTCTGTTTTCTGAAAACAATACAGGCGAGAGTAGAGGTCCTACCCCACTGTGCAGAAGTGGCTGCATAGTATGGCTCAGTCCTAAGGAGGGCCCTTCCCCAGATCTGAGGCCATATCAGCTGATGCCTTTTTTCGGGGGCGGGGCGTGGACATCAAACCCGCATGCAATAGGACATGCTCTCCTTGAGGTCCACTTCAAGGATCACTCAAGTGCAGTGCCTTGCCTCGCATCCTGTATCGTGATGATGGTGGACGAAGGGGGATAGCTGAGGCTGAACTGTGGCTGTTTACAACGACAAACAAGTTGACAACACCCTGAAAGAAAGGCACGGATTTTAAGGCGATAGAGAAGCACTAGTGTGGAAACCCATCTGTGTGCAATGGCAGCAAGACCGGCAGAGTGCAAGGGCTTTCCAACACGAAGAGAATAACGAGGAAAGACATGCCGATCCCAGTGCAATGTTATAATAACTTGGGGTGCAACGACCATGTCAAAGATTTACTGTTTAAGATGCGCAAGCCAGACTTGAGGTGAATTGCCATTTTCTAAAGCTGCAAGAGCTTGGATGATCATAGCCTTATCGTGAGCACTGCGGGCCTTGAGGCGACAGAGAAACCACAAGCAGAGAAACATACCGAAGCAACACATTGCACCAAAAATGCCTACCCCCACCCACTCTTTAAAAAAGGAAAAGGCAGAAGATATCCAATCGGCGAATTGACCCAAAGTCACGGGATCAACACGAGTACTATTCAAGACAGCTATCTGGGTTAGTTGAGACTGGATCATGTCTTCAGCTTCCATGGACCAATTTCTGGCCAAATATTCGCCAATGATGCGGGAAGCATTCCTGGAATCATTAAATCTGACAGAGGTTATGCATAAATGTGCACGTTGGTCAACACAACCCAAAAGCACCAAGTCAGCCAATTCTTCTACCTGAGCTTGGAGTAAATCTATTCTTTGGTTGGCAGCTAAAATCCCTGACAAAATATGTTGATTAATTGTATTTTGGGATTCAAGTATAGTGGAAGTTTGTTGGACAACTTGATTAATGGTGGCAGCAGTTTGTACTTGATTGGCCATAGCCACTCGGCCGTAACCGCTGCAGCAGCAGATACCACCACGGCTGTCACTATAGCCGCTGTGATTCCAAAATCTCTGCGGACTCTAAGTAGCTCAACAATAGGGAATTTATCAGGATCCGCAGTGACCGGGATTGGGACAAAAGTTGGAATTTTCATAACCACTGCTACAGTCCAGGAACCATTCCAACACTCAGATAAGAGACAGGTAGTATGAGAACAATCCAGCATCCCCGATGAGGTGGCATTAGCCAAAAGGAATAAGAACGGGGATTGGACACAGACCATTGCAGGGGGCAATGTGGCATTATACAACAGAGAGTTGAATGAGACAGATGTAAGTCTATTACCTCGTTCACTTTCCCTAACAGTACCAGAAACATTAGCCAGCCAACTTTTGGCTCCTAGCAACTGAGCCAGTGCAGAAATATCGGCAGAAGCCCCCTTTTCATTGGAAATCAGCCATTGAAACCAGGACCAACCTACTCCTGTAGAGGAGTTGGCACTGTTGTTAAAGCTATAAACATACCTCTTAAGAGAGGGGGAAAGGGAGAAACCTTTAGCAACTTGATGTTTCTCCCAAGAATGATCTTGACAAGGCGTAAATGTTGGGGGGAAACCAAGATTAGGGGAACAGTAAGTAGAGGCCTTAAAATGAGTGGCATTATAAATACTACTAGAAGAAGGAGGCACTGGGATTAGTACCTCGGATATAATAGCCAAGGTAGTTATGTTAAGAGCAAAGCTGCTGTTTGCGGGGGTCCCTGAGCCTGATTGCTTCCCCGAAACTACCTTGCTCAATACAGCACTGATAATGCTCCCTGAGACCTGACTGGACCGCAATGGGTCCTCCCAGTTAGTCAAATTTTTGGTCTTAAGGCTAATGCAATTAGCGTTTCTAAGGCTGAAACAAAAAACTCCTGTGAGATTAAATTGAGATTGATTAAAACTGCTCTCCATGTCCCCTCTAGGAGAGGCACAGGGAGCAGACATCTCACATGAGGTAGAAAAAAGAGTGGGGAGGACACTAGAATTACCATGAACCGGCATTGGCATTGGCCATGCCCATGCCACTGCCCACCACTGCATTGGTGTCGCCTGTGCCATCGGCACCAGCACCAGAGCCAGAGCACTTAGCAGAATGAAGATCCTCATCACGGGATTGCTGTGGTATCTCTTGTTGCTGGTCAGTTGATGTCAAGACTCTTCTTGTCAGGCGTTCAGGGACCCACAACGGTTCCGTGCGATCCTGGGGAAAAACACATACAGATCCTCGCGCCCATGTCAACACGGCGTCGGGGCCATTTCATTGGCCCGTAAGAACATCCTTCCACTTTACATAGCCAATCACAGAGGGCTTAAGGGACACATGTCTATCAGCCGCAGAGCGACCATGAATATCCAAATTCAAAAAATTAATGGTAAAGAGAGCTAAGGACAGGCGTTCTTTAGGAGTGTGTTCAGCTCCTATTCCCCCTTTTTGTTTTTGTAAAGTTTCCTTTAAGGTGCGATGAGCCCGCTCAACAATGCCTTGTCCTTGAAGATTGCAAGGAAGACCATGAGTAAGTTGCACTCCCATAGTAGAACAAAAAGATGTAAATTGTCTGCCAGTATAAGCAGGTCCATTATCAGTCTTAAGGGATGCAGGTGCACCCCATGCTGCCCATGCCTCTAAGCAGTGAGTAATGACATTACATGCCTTTTCTCCCCATAAAGCAGAAGCATGGATAATTCCAGAGCACATATCAACGGGAACACGCACATACTTGAGGTTACCAAAGTCAGGTATGTGTGTCACATCCATTTGCCAGACAACCAATGGCTTCAATCCCCGTGGGTTTACTCCATAATTAGGGGGATGAAGAAATGTGACACAATGGGGACATTGCAATACTATCTGCCGAGCATCCGCTCTTGAAATGGAAAAACGCCTGTGCAGCGTTAATGCATTAACATGGAAGTTTTGGTGAAACAACTTAGCCCCCTCTAAGGAGGAAGCCAAGCATATCAACTGACCTCTAGTGGCTGAGTCCGCACAGGCATTACCCTGGGATAACGGACCAGGAAGAGAGGTGTGAGCCCGGATGTGCATTGGATAGAAAGAAGCAGTGCGGCTACAGATAAGCTGTTGAAGCTGATTAAAGTAAGCAGATACATTATGGGCATCACTAATAGCTCCCACGGCCTCCAGGACTTTTAGTGCTTGTACCACATAGATGGAGTCCGAAATGAGATTAAAAGGAAAAGAACACTGTTTAAAGACTTCAATAACAATTTGTAGTTCTACCCATTGTGGATTTCCAGGAGAAAATTGATGCTGGATAGGGGGAGAGTCATTAATTACATAGGCTCCCATTCCAGACTTGGAACCATCAGTAAAAATGTTAACAGCCCCCGGAATTGGACTGGATGAAGTTACCTTAGGGAAAATGATGGGATGTTCTTTAACAAAATGGAGTAATGGATGAGAAGGGTAGTGATTATCAATACCTCCTTGAAACGAGCAACACAGAATAGCCCAGTTATCTAGAGTAGCACATAAAACATTAAGTTGAGCTTTAGTGTAGGGTATGATAAGAGAAGAAGGTGATTGTCCGAAAAATTGAATGCTTTGTTGAATCCCTTTAAGTGCCAACGCTGCAACAGCATCAGGATAATATTCTAAGGATTTTCCTGGGGATACATGTGGGTGGATCCATAGTAAAGGCCCATCTTGCCACAGTACTCCAGTAGGCTGCCGCATAGTGGCAAGCACACATAACTAGAAAGGTTTATCACTCTGGAGCCTGCATAGAGTAGCATGCTGTATAGCTTCTTCTACTTTTATAAGGGCCGCTCTAGCCTCTTTGGTGAGGCTATGAGGGGAAACAAGAGCTGGATCACCCTTAAGAGTAGCATACAAAGGCTGTAGCACAATATTAGGAATATGTAAATATCCTCTTATCCAATTAATATCTCCCAGCAGTTTCTGAAAATCATTTAGAGTTTGGAGATCTTGAGTCCTGATGGTGATTTTTTGCGGTTTTAATTTGTCATACCCAATTGTCGCTCCCAAATACTTAATAGAATCCCCCGTTTGAACCTTTTCAGGTGCGATGTGCAGTCCATATTGAGCTAACAGCATCACTAGTTCTTTATAAGCCTCATTAACTGTCTGTTCTAATTTTGCGGCCAATAACACATCATCCATATAATGAATGATCTTGGTGGAGGAATACTTATGTCTGAGAGGTGCGAGTGCCTTCCCCACATACATCTGACACATCGTGGGACTATTAGCCATTCCCTGCGGCAACACTACCCACTCAAACCTTTGATCTGGTTCCTTGTGGTTACACGAGGAAAGTGTAAAGGCAAAACGTTGTGAATCTTTAGGATGCAAAGGAATAGAAAAGAAACAGTCTTTAATGTCAATAACAATAATATTCCAGCCTTGAGGAACAGAGGAGAGCAGAGGCAGCCCTCTTTGAATGGGCCCCATAAGTTGCATTTGAGCATTAACTGCTCATAGATCATGCAGTAGGCGCCATTTCCCTGATTTTTTCTTAATGACAAATACGGGAGTATTCCATGGAGAAGTAGAAGGTTGGATGTGACCCAAGTCAAGTTGTTCTTTGACTAGATCATGGGCTGCTGCCAATTTAGCCGAGGGAAGAGGCCACTGAGGCACCCAAACAGGCTCCTCAGTGAGCCATGTTATGGGTATTTGAGCCCCAGTGGCCCCTAGGAAAAACCCAGACCAAACCTGTTAAGCTTTTGATGACCTTGCACAGGATGCCTACACCCCTGTAGGCATTTTCCTAGTCCTAGACCTGGCCTATACCCCATATTTTGCATGATTTGTTGAGACACTGGGGAATAGTCATTACTAAGAGTGAACCCCATGTCTTTCATCAGATCATGGCCCCATAAAGAAATAGGTAAATCAAGTACATAAGGCTGAAAGGTACCATTGTGTCCTTCCGGGTCCTTCCAAGATAGATGTCTACAGCTGATTTGAGGGGCTTGGGCATATCCAAGTCCTCTTAGGGATTGATCAGAAGTCTGCACTGGCCATCCCTTAGACCAGTCCTTAAGGGCTATGATACTACGATCTGCTCCTGTATCCAACAATTCCACAATAGATTTACCTTCTATGCTTAATTCCAAAGTGGGGCGATTGCTCATATCCAGTGACAAATAGGCACAATTCCCTCCGGTGATACCAATCTCATTTCCCGTCCGCGACCTTGAGTCAGCAGGGAAGTAGTTATGCAAGCTAGGCAAAATTAGCAATTGAGCAATCCGATCCCCTGGGGAGATAGGCACAATGCCCCTTGGAGCTTCCACCATAACCTTTACTGCCCCTACAGTATCAGGGCTTATGACTCCGGGGAAAACATGAAGACCTTGTAGGATAGAGGATGCACGTCCAATTAGCAAACCTACAGTGCCAAGTGGTAAAGGCCCTTTGAACTCAGTTTCCACCAATTGAACTCCCATCTTAGGTGTTAATACGAGTCTGGAGGTGGAACAGAGGTCCAATCCTGCGGCACCTGTAGTGGCTCTCCGAGTCTCGTGGGATGGCGCAGAGAAGGCCATGTCTCGGGTTCGGGTGTGACATTCTCCACTGCCCCATATATTTGTGGGCCCTGGGGTCGGGGGCCCCTTCGGCCGTTTTTTGGCCCAGCTGAAATAGGCTGTCCATGGATGTCCCTCACTGATCTACACTCTTTTGCCCAATGCTTCCCCTTTTTGCATTTTGGACACAGCCCCGGTTGACGAGGGCCATTGGAAGGGCCACCGTGAGGAGGTCCAGTAAAATTGTCTTTTTTAGGACAGTCACATTTGAAATGGCCGGATTGACCACAATGGAAGCATGTTCTGGCACCAGGACCGCCCCCTTTTGCGTTCCAAAGGACAGCAGCTGCAAGACCTGCATTAGTTAAAGGTCCTCCAATCTCTCTACATACTTTCATCCATGCTTCTATGCCCTTGTTTTTATAAGGAGTGATTGCTGCTTTACATTCCTTGGTGCATTGCTCAAAGACCAATTGCTTGATAAGGGGCATGGCTCTATCAGGATCCCCAAAAATCTTTCCAGCGGCATCCACCATCCTTGCTACAAAATCTGAAAAGGGTTCTGTAGGGCCTTGTAGAATCTTGGTCAAATTACCAGACACCTCTCCTCTATTTGGAAGTGATTTCCATGACCAAATGCAAATGTTGATAATTTGATCATATGCCTCAAGAGGGAATCCTGTCTGTTGATTAGCAAATCTACCTTGTCCCAAAAGCATATCCTTGTCCCAATGGGGGTGTCCCGCTGCATGGTTTTGGGCCGCCTGCTCTACCGCGCCCTCTAGCACAAAGGCTCTCCAGTCCAAATATTTACCTGGAGAAACACAAGCCCGAACAAGGCTAGCCCAATCAGAGGGAGTCATACAGTATCTAGACAGACTCTCCACCTGAGTTAGTGTGAAGGCGGCATCCACCCCATAAGTGCGCAAAGACTCCGCCAAGGTCTTCACAATTTTGAAATCTAAGGGCTCATGGAATCTTCCCCTATTGTCATCCTGGAAAACTGGATAAGCAAGACCCATCTCATCGTTAACAGCCCTCCATGTTTGGGCATGGAAAGCTCTCCCCGAAACACCCCCACCGTATGGCGGTGGATCCGGAGGATCATTTTTCTTGAGCCCCTGTTTATTTTTGTTCCCTTCTCCTATAGCTAAACTCCCTAGCTGACGAGACAGCCTCCCGAGCTCTTCCTCCTCATCCTCCTCTTCCTCTGACCCACTTTCGTATGGAGGTGTGCGCAGCGTACTGAGATCTGGATACAATCGTCTCCTCCCCTGTTTCACGCTCCGCACACTCCCATCCTCCTGAAATACCTCACTTCCTGCCGTCTCCGATTTTTCCTCATGTAATTGCTCTAGAACTTCCTGTCCTTTAGTAAGTGCTTCCTGACATCTGCCATCTGTGAGGCAACTACGAACCATCTTCCAAAGGGGTATCACCCCACCCTCTAATATGCCCTGCTCAGAAGCAAAGTCAAGATCTTTGCCTAACTTATCCCAGCTAGGTACAGTAAGGCTGCCCGAAAATGCAAACCACGGTGCAGCAATATCTGTCTTCTGTAAAAATCTCTGTAAAGTACTACGTTTCACTTCTAGGCCCTTGGAACGTAACAGGCCATCTAGGGCCAGGAGAAGCGGACTTGAAGATGCGGCACCCATTACACAACAAAAGACGCACAAAAAACAAAAGTGAAAGTACACAGTGCAGCTGCAATAAAATGTAAAGCTCTCTCTTGCTTTACAGAGGAGCTGCCCCGCTTTGATCGTGGATCCCACTTACCTGGGACTAACCGGTGCACCACCCCTGACTACTGAAAGTTCTGGTTCCCGGGTTTTGGCACCACTTGTCGCGACCCCTTGCCCGCAAGGAAGACGCAACTCAGGAATCTTCTTTCAGCAGTTTATTCAGGCCCTTGATATTTCTTCTTCTCTTCCCTCGGATGCCCCTCCCAGCCTTAATAAAGCATCTCAAGCCCCAATGCAAAGCTGCCACGTGGAACTTTCTCATAGGGTGTTGAAAAACCATGCGCCAACCCTCCCAAATAAGGAGTTGTTTGTCACAGACCACAGCGGAGCCAGCGCCATCTTGTAATGGCGACCATAATCTACAGAAGTGGCTCACCACACAAATCCCTTTCCAAAACAATTTAGCAAAGATCCACAGGTAATGCCCATTCATTTCCATTTGAAAACTGTTTTCTTCAGGCTTCAAAAAGTTTGGCCTGAGGCAAAGACTTTCCTGACATTCAGGGCAACAGAACTATAGGTAAGCAAATGGCCCAAAGCAGGGTTTCTCCACTGAGACTTTCCTGGTCACACTGATATATAATTTTTCTGAGATGCTCCTATTCCCTTCAGCTATCCAGTACATTGTCATGTCACAGAGCTTGAGGGTGGTACATATCTTGGACACAAAACCATGAGCGTATTCTAGAGAGTGGCCTGAATTCAGTAGGAAAAGAGTAACTTACGAAGATAGTAGGTGTTGCCCATTTATAAGGCAAGCCACAGTCCATTCATAAATTTGGCAGGATGAATGCTGGGAAGCATTCTACTAGACAGGACAATCCACTGATGAATTCTCTTTTCTAATGTCTACAACAACTAACAGAGTGTGATAAACACACATAGAATCACTCGCCTTGTCAAAAGACTTACGAGAAACAGTACACTCCAAACCAAATAAACTGACATTCCTACCTATTCTCAGAGACAAAACCACAAACTCACTCGGACACCCACAAAGTAACCTCCTTCCCTCAAGTAGGTCTGTGACTCTCCGCAGTGTCCTCTGACTGGTGGGCCATAAAATGTTCCCACGAAATGGTCTGTCCTGTCTCAGATCTGGTCTCCTTGGCCAATCTTGTGAAGTTGTCAGGAGCCAGCTTTGAGTCACTACCTGCTTTCTCAGGAAAGGCCCCTCTTCAGAGCTCTCCTGGCCTTTGGCCATCCTCACTTCAGTAGGTACCAAGAAAGACTGACTCTGTCCTTTGTAAATCAAAAAAGTAAGCCCACTAGGACTGGTACTGGGACTGGTTCTGGGTGCCTGGCTTCCTGGATCCCAAGTTCAGAAAGATTCATCACCAAGGAAGTGAAGTGAGGTCCTATCCTTCTGGAACTGAATGAGGTCACTGCCTTGGCAACCACTTTGTCCTAACAGTTGCTTCCAATGGTCCCATGAAATGGAAGCTGCCCCTAATTCCTGTGACAATTTCACAAGTTAGAATGGTATATCAACCATAGGCACCCAGGAAAATCTTTCCAGACAGGCCAAGTTTGGTCCATCTTCTCTACATTAAGAAGAAAGAGGCTCATTCAGCCACATTCCTTCATCATGACCAAGTTGTTTGCCATGGAAGATGACTATTGCTCTCTCAGGTCCTTCATAACTGCCTAAATGTTCTTCAGGGATCATTTCTGCAAAAAACTTTGAGGTTCTCAGCAGGTGGAATATCCCCTACATTCCTGTATTGTAAGACCATCTCTGTCCCTGCTCTTCATTAAAGTTAGTTTGAGGGAACAGTGTATGGTTAGCATTAATAACAGGTTCGATTTGGGTTAGGAATCATTCTGAGGGGTGAATAATGGTACTGGGAACCTGCAATATTTATTAGAATATATATGTGAAATATAAGTATGTAAACATAAATCTAGGTAATATTTGAAGCCCAGAATGGCATTGGGCCCTTGATTGGGATACTTAGCTTTGAATTATGTTCTGCACAGATGTCTCAGTTAAATCAATATACAATGGCATAGGATCTTGTACCTTGGATGATTGAATGTCAAAGAGAACATCCAGTCAAAAGGGATAATCGGTAAAATTCCGAAGATAATTGGTAGGTTTAGAAAGAAGAGTGAGTATAGGATTTACCCAAAGTTCTTTACCAGTAGCGTTTTGGATAGAGAGTGAATGTAAATTTCAGAACATGTGAAGGGTCAGTCACAATGATGAACTGGGGAAAATATGTAGGAAAGTAGATATCAATAGAAACATTAGGAAATCAGGCAAAATATAAAGTGAGTGATAGGATTAGACATTTTCAACAGGCTTAAGGTTGAATATATAATCTCAGGAAGAAACAAATATGTAATCACCAATAGGTTTGACATATGAGAGCATTAGGCATCATGTACATGAATGTTTTTAGTACTCAATTACTCACTTTCCATTTAGGTTTTGGTACAATCATAAGTGTGAATTTTGCTTTTTGTTTCCACAACATTACTGTGATAAAACATATATGTATATCAGGTGACATGAGGATATCTTCCACCATTTCTTGGAGCAACATATTAAAGACATAAAATTAGAATTGGGGTTACAAATAGGTGTAACCTGTGTCTATGCGTATAGAGATAATGCATGAATAGGCCATATAAGTGAATAAATAATATAACAGGTTTCACGTATATAATGGATTGAATTGATATCTGAAAATATATAAGAAATCTTATATTGATATACAATCATTCATTCCAACCAGTTATATATCTAATGTTAATATTAGAGTTATAGTTTATCATGAATGGTGTGTGAGTTTTGCTTCAAAAGTGATAATGGAAATCAAAAATAATGTGTTTGGAAAGAAGTCTCATGAAAAGTCCAGTCAAGAAACATGGAGGAATACATGTGTTCTGAAGCAGGAAGTGATTTGAAGTGAAACAAATGCCTATAAATTTGTGAACTTGTGGATGAAATATATATCCTATGATGTGCATAAAATGATAAAATATTAATGTACCAGTGTTGAATAAAAATGATTGTCAAAATACATATCATGTCCCATAGGAATCTACATGCATTGATGTTAAACTGGGTAAGTTACTGTAGAAATATTAGGATATGTATGCACCATTCACTGAACTTAGTATTCAGTACTGGAAACAAATATGTATTTCAGGTGGATGAATATTTTGAGAATAATCTTGTGAAAATTTGATTATAAGTTAACATACATGAACATGAATGAATATAGGGAGTGTATTAAGAGATATATTTCATATTTTGAAAAATCTGGAGAGTGTATATATATATCAATATATATGCAAAAATAATACACACACAGACATTAAAAAGTAGCAGTATATTCAAATCGAAATTCATCATAAAATATATATCATCCACAGATGCAAAAATATTTATTTTACTGAACATGGATTTATGTATAATATTGTTTAACTAGGAAGCTCACCCATAGTTTGAATTTTCAGTTCCAACAGCTTTTAGGAGAAGTGATCTCTTCTCACAATTTGTATCTGCCAAATCAGCCACCTCACACAAATATACGGGTGATACCATATAGGATTCTATATGTGCATATAAAAATACATGTACTTAATAGGCAGCAGAGAAAGGGAGACAGGAATTCACATATTTGTTAACTTTAAAACCACATGGAGAACTATTTCATTTAAAAATTGACTAGATTTATAACACCTACACTTTATCATGCAAAAGGCAAGCCCAACTATACCATGCCTCCTCTGAACTACTTTTATTTCATTTCTGTTTGGTTAATTTTCCTCTATCATATTAGAATGAGTAGTAAGAGTCTAGTAGGGTATGGGTTAGTGTCCAGGATTCTGTATTTTGAATGGTAAATTGGAAAATGAATCCAACGTGTATGCAAATATGTGCTATACAAAAAGCTTCCCACTCTCATTCAGAACAATGCCTTGACATTACCTTTCCCCCAAGTAAGACACAACGAGAGGAGAAGAGTTAGAAAATCTGTGAATACATATCTGGAATGGAAAATGCTCAGGGGTTCACATCCTTGGAGGTGGAAGAGGAGTTTCCAAAAGTAAGGGACAGGGTAAACACTCCACAAACATGGAGCTCTGCTGGCCTAAAGATTTCTAGAGAAACTGCCTCTGAGGTTGGGCCCTTAAAGTATATGTTGTTGTCAGGAGATTTAGCTTCCTTTCTAGTAATAAAATAAAAGCTTGGTATGCATCTATGTGACCTGGAGGACATGGTTTCTTATTTTCCAATGAACATGAGGCAGCAGTGCTGAATACTCTCTTTGTAGGTAAACTGTTGCCACTGGGGGCTAAGTGTCTCCCCGTGTGGACTGCAAAGCCATTTGGCCATCCTCCACTTTTCATGGTGTTTCTTGCTGCTGCACTGAGAATTTGCTATTTGCTACACCAAATACAAGGAGTTCAACTGTGACATACAGCTGGAGGGAGTTCTGTCACGTGTGGTGGGTCAGGATCTGCAGGAGAATGCACCAACCAGGTTTTTATCCCACATAGCTTTCCCCCTTTACCATAGCAACCTGTTTCTGAACATGGCCCTGAAAATTCTCCATATAACAAGATGCCTTTATAAACAAGGGTCTGCTGGCTGCACCCTGTCAGTCACAAGCCATTTAGAAGTCAATGGCAGATCCACATGAACCCACCACAGATGGTTAATCACACACCTCCCCAAAACTGCTCTAGCCCCACTACTCTGCATGCTCCAACTTACTGGCATCTCAGTTCTACACAATCAAGGCACTGTCTAGTACACTCTTGATTAGCAGCAGGACATCCAAAGGTTATCCAGTGCCACCTGGTCATGAGAATTTTAAAAATTTCATGGTATTTATCTAGCCATATTTCAAGGATGAAGTTGGAGGCACAGTGGTTTTCAATTCATTCAGGAACCATTAAATGTTAAGGAAGCTCATTTCAATGAAAACTCTGGAACACTCTCACAGGCAAGGCTTCCCAAAAAGTGGCCAAAAGGTCAAATGAAGCCAGGCCCATTTAGATATACAATGTGAGGTCCATGTGTGTTTTGATTCTCATCTATGGCGGCCAAGTCTTTCAGAATAAAATCATGGAATATCCTGGCTGAGATTCCCAGTGCTCTGTGGAAAGCCACCCTGGGCATAGATCTCAGTTTCCAAAGGTGAATGTCATGTGTGGCCTCCTAAAATCACAACACAATTCATGGCAATATTTCTCTGAGGGCAATTCCAGAACTCAGTCTCTAAGTAGAATCACACCAGAGTTCAAGCCCAGGTGGACCCAGTCATCTCTTCCAACCGCCACAAAAATGACCACAATTAAAACCAAAACACTCCCACATGGCCCTCATCTTCTTCCATATAGACTCTCCTCATAACATCTGGCTGGAGGTTTCCATGAGGGGTGCAGCCCTAGGCAGTGTCCAAAATAAGCTCCCTTGCCCGTCATTTCCCTAAAGTTAGGGTGGCTTGGACAGCCTTTCTGTGAACCAGGAGTGATCAAATATGCCTGCCGATAATACTGCTCTGCATCTCCAGTTTGTGGCCTACTGAATGTCTGGTATAGATTCTTTATGTGATTTGGTGTCATGAGAAAACACAAGCATGTATGGGCTAGCCTCTGCAGGGCTTTGAAGAACTCATTTGATTCAAAGGATCCTATATTCTCACTTGATAAAGGTCAGGAACCTAACAGAGGAAGGCAAGAGACTTCATCAACAATGACTGATCTTTTTCCCATTTTGGTTTTGGATGCACACATGGGATCTTTCTTTAGATGCATCAGGTGCTGAGAATCTAAGCCAGATCCTCACACAGGGTCAAGAGGCTGATTCAGACATATCCATTTGCAAAGCAATTAAAAAAGAGCCACAGGTGATGCCCATTCATTTCCATTTGAAAACTGTTTTCTTCACAATTCACAAAGAGGTGGGCTGAGGCCAAGACCTACCTCACATTCAGGGGAAGAGAAGAATTGGTCAGCAAAAGGCCCAAAGCAGGGTTTCCCCACTGAGGCTTTCCTGGTCACGCTGATATCTGAGTTTTCTGAGATGCTAGGCATTCCCTTTAGCTATCCAGTACATGGCCATGTCACAGAGCTTGGAGGTAGTACATATTTTGTACACAAAACCATGGGCCTATTCTGGAGAGTGGCCACAATCAGGAAGAAAACACTAACTTAGAAAAATGGTAGGTGTTGCCCATCCATAAGGAAAGCAAATGTCCATTCATCAATATGGCAGGATGAATGCTGGGAAGCTTTCTACTAAACAGGACATATCCATTGATGAAATCTCTTTTCTTATGTCGACAACCGCAGACAAAGTGGGATACACAGAAATAGAAACACTCGACTTGTCAAACGACAAAAAACCGCCTTTTCTACCTATTCTCAGAACATGAGACAAAACCACAAACTCACACCTACACCCACAAAGGCACCTCCTTCCCCCAAGTAGGTCTGTGAATATCCGGAGTGTCCTCTGACTTGTGGGCCATACTATGTTTCCCGAAATGTCCTGTCCTGTCTCAGATCTGGTCTCCTTGGCCAACTCTGTGAAATTGTCAGGAGCCAGCAGTTACCCACTACCTGCTTTCTCAGGAAAGGCCCCTCTTCAGAGCTGTCCTGAAATTTGGCCATTCTCACATCAGTAGGTACCAAGAAAGACTGACTGTTCTTGGTAAATCCAAACATGTGAGCCCAGTGAGAATGGTACTGGGACTGGCTCTGGGTGCCTGGCTTCCTGGATCCCAAATTCAGAGAGTTCTATCACCAAGGAAGTGAGGAAGGTCACTTCCTTTATTAACTGAATGGGGTCACTGCTTTTGCAACCACTTTGTCCTAACATTTGCTTCCAAGGGTCCCATGAAATGGAGGCTGCCCCTACTTCCTGTGACACTTTCACAACTGAGAATTGTATATCAACCATAGGCAGCCGGGAACAGCTCTCCACACAGGACTGGTTTGGTCCATCTTCTCTACATTAAGAAGAGTGAGGCTGATTCTGACACATACCTTCATCCTGACCAGGTTGTTTACCATGGAAGATGACTTTTGTTTTCTCATGTCCTTCATTGCTGCCTACATCTTCTCCAGGGATCATTTCTTCATTGAACATTGAGGTTCTAAGCAGGTGGAAGATCCCCTACATTCCTGTATTGGAAGACCAATTCTGTCCCTCCTCTTCTATAAAGTTAGATTGAGGGAACATTGTATGGTTGAGGTTAATAACAGGTTCCAGTTGTGTTAGGAATCATTCTGCAGGATGAATAATGGTATTGGGATTTTGCGATATTTACAAGAATATATAGGTAAAATATAAGTATGAAAACAGAAATCTAGGTAATTTTTGAAGCCCAGAAGGGCATTGGGCTCATGATTGGGATTCTTAGCTTTGAATTATATTCTGTACAGGTGTCTCAGATAAATCGATATACAATGGCATAGGACCTTTTTCCTTGAATGATTGAATGTCAAAGAGAACATCCAGTCAAAAAGGGATAGTAGGTGGATTAGGAAGATAGTTGGTAGGTTAAGAATGAAGAGTGTGTATAGGTTTTGGACCAAAAGATCTTTAGCAATAGGGTTTTGGGTAGAGAGTGAAAGTAAATGTCAGCACATGTGAAGAGTCAGTCACAGTGATGAACTTGGGAAAATATAAGAAATCAGATAACAATAGAGACGTTAGGAAATCAGGCAAAGTATAAAGTGAGTGATAGGGTTAGACATTTTCAACAGGGTTGAGGTTGAATACGAAATTTCAGGAAGAAACAAATATTTAGTAACCAATAGGATTCACATTTGAGAGCATTAGGCAACCTGGACATGGATGTTTTTAGTAATCCATGCTCACTTTCCATTTAGGATTTGGTAAAATCATAAGTGTGACCTTGCTTTTTGTTTCCACAATATTACAGTGATAAAATGTATATATAGATCAGGTGACATGAGTATTTCTTCCACCATTTCTGGGAACAATATTTTGAAGACCAATAAATTAGTTTTGGGGGTACAAATAGGTGTACTCTGTGTTATATGAATATAGAGATAATGCATGAATATACCATACTGTGAATAGGTAATATAACTGGTTCCAAATAAAATAATGGATTGAATTGATATCTGAAAATATACAGGAAATCTTTTATTGATATTCATACATTCATTCCAACCAGTTATACATTTAATAAAAATATTAGTTTAATGGTTTATCATGAAGTGTGAGTGAGTTTTGCTTCTAAAATGATTATGGAAATCAAAAATAATGTATTTGGAAAGAAGTCTCATGAAAAGAGCAATCAAGAAACCTGGGGAATACATGTGTTCTGAAGCAGGAAGTAATTGAACGTGAAAAAAAAATGCCTATAAATTTGTGAATTTGTGGATGAAATATGTATCCTATTATGTGCAAAAACTGAAGAAATATTAATGTACCAGTGTTGAATAAAAATGAATGTCAAAATACACATCAAGTCCCATATGAATCTTCTTGCATTGATGTTAAAGTGGGTCATTTACTGAAGAAATATTAGGATTTGTATGCACCATTCACTGAAGTTAGTTTTCAGTACTAGGAAACAAATATGTATTTTAGGTGGATGAATATTTCTAAGAAGAATTTTGTGAAAAGTTGAACATGAATGAATTTAGGGAGTGTATAAAAAGACATATATATTTCATATTTTGAAAAATCTGGAGAGTGTGTGTGTATATATATATATATATATATATATACACACACACACACACAGAGAGAGACATTAAAAAGTAACAATATATATGCCAATCGAAATACATCATGAAATATATATCATCGACAAATCCAAAAATCTGCATTTTACTGAACATCGATTTATGTATAATGTTGTTCAACTAGAAAGCTCACCCATATTTTGAATTTTCAGTTCCAAAAGCATTTAGGAGGAGTGATCTCTTCTCACAATTTGTATCTGCCAAGTCAGCAACCTCACAAGTATGTACGTGTGATACCAAGTAGGATTCTATATGTGCATATAAAAATACATGTGCTGAATAGGGTACAGAGAAACAGAGACAGGAATTCACATATTTGTTAACTTTAAAAACACATGGAGATGGGGAGAAGCAGAGCCGCCAACCGCTCCTGCAAGGTAGGCAGACCTGCGAAGCACGGGTAAAACAGGCCTAGCGGCCCACCAGCATGAAAGACACATCGCCCTGGTTGGGGGAGGGGCAGAGCCACTGTGCGCCTGCAAGTTACGCAGACCTGCAACCCACAGGCAGAACATGCCCAGAAACCCACAGAGGGGCAGAGACGCCCCTTGCGACTTCAAGGTAGGTGAACCTGCGAACCACCGGCAGAACAGGCCCAGCGGCCTTCAGAGGGGCAGAGCTGCTCCCCACGCCTGTGAATTAGGCCGATCTGCAAACACCGACAGACTAGGCGCTAGGGTCGGCCAGGGTGCTAGACACATCACCAGGTTTGGGGAGGGGCTGAGCCGCCGCCCGTAACTGCAAGGCAGGTGGATCTCTCACCCAACAGCAGAACAGGCCCAGCAACCTGCCAGCATGTTAGACACATTGCCCCGGTTTGGAGAGGGGCAGAGCCACCACCCGCGCCTGCAAGGTAGACAGACCTGCAACCAACAGACAGAAGAGGCCCAGCGGCGTGCGGAGGGGCAGAGCTGATGCCCGCGCCTGCAAGGTAGGCGGACCCGTGACCCACTGACAGAACAAGCCCGGTGCCTGAAGAGGTGTAGAGCCACTGCCTGCTCCTGCAAGGTAGGTGGACCTGCTACCGACCGGCAGAACAGGCCCTGCTGCCTGCTGGTGTGGTAAGCAAATTGCCCCAATTGGAAGAGGGGCAGTGCCGCCACCCGTGCCTGTGAGGGAGACTTTGCAACTATACAAGAGCAATATAAATATTTAGGGGTAAAATTAACAGTTTCAAAAAGCAGAAAGAAATGCAAACAGTATGAAAAGACAAGGAAAGAAAGGACCACAAGCAATGAAGGACAACTCAACATTAAAAGAGGTAATATCTGCAGCAGATGGAATGTCAGATAAAGATTTCAGGATATTTATGCTTCAGATGATCTGGAGTCTGAAGGAAGACTTTAGACAGCAAAATCAGACCATGAAAGATCACTTCGACAATGAATTACATAAACAAATCCAAGAAGCAAAAGATCAACTACAAGGAACATAGAGTTATAAAAAACAAACAAACAGAAATCCTAGAAATGCAGGAAGCAATTAACCACCTTAAAAGCTCAATTGAGAATACTACCAGCAGAGTAGATCACTTAGAATATAGAACATCAGACAATGAAGAAAAAGTATTTTAACTTGAAAAGAACATAGACAGCTTAACAAGACTGTTAAGAAACCATGAGCAGAACATCCAAGAAATATGGGATAACATAAAGAGAACAAACTTAAGAGTCATTGGGATACAGGAAGGTATAGAGGTCCAATCCAAAGAATGAGCAATCTACTCAATGAAATAATACGAGAAAACTTCCCAGACTTGAAGAATGAGACAGAATCCCAAATCCTAGAAGCCTACAGGACGCCGAATGTGCAAAATCATAAGGGATCCACACCTAGACATATTATAATGAAGATGCCAAATATATAGAATAAGGAGAGAATTTTAAAAGCTACAAGAGAAAGCAAGCAGATTACATTAAGGGGTAAACCAATCAGAATAACAGCTGGTCTTTCAACAAAGACTCTGAAAGCTAGAAGATCCTGGAATAAGATTTTTCAAACACTGAAAGAAAATGGGTTCCAACCAAGAATTGTGAATCCAGCGAAATTAAGCTTCAGGATGGAAGATGAAATTAAAACCTTCCATGATAAACAAAAGTTAAAATAATTTGCAGCTAGAAAACCATCTCTTCAAAACATCCTCGTCAAAACATTACAGGAAGAGGAAATGAAAAATAACAATGAAAACCAACAGTGGGAGGTAGTACAGTAAAGGGGGGAAAAATAATCAAAGAGGAATACAAACCATTGTTAGTAACATAAACAAAAAATATGGTTGGAAGAAAAAGCATATCTCAATAATAACCCTAAATGTTCATGGCTTAAACTCACCAATTAAGAGACACAGGCTAGTGGAATGGATCACAAAACAAGACCCAACAATATGCTGCCTACAGGAGACACATTTGATATGAAAAGACATACATAGACTGAAGGTGAAAGGTTGGGACAAATCATATCATTCATATTGACTTCAGAAACAAGCAGGAGTGTCCATACTCATATCAAACAAAATAGATTTCAAGCCAAAGTTAATCAAAAAGGATAAAGTGGGACTCTACATATTGCTCCAGGGAACCATACACCAACAAGACATAACAATCATAAATATATATGCCCCAAAGAATGGTGCAGCTATGTTCATCAAAAAAACTCTTCTCAATTTCAAGAGTCCAATAGACCACCATACAATAAACATGGGAGACTTCAACAAACCTCTCTCACTACTGGACAGATCTTCCAAACAAAAGATGAATAAGGAAACTATAGAACTGAATAACACAATTAATAACCTAGACTTAATTCACATATGTAGAATATACCACCCAACATCAAGCAGTTACACTTTTTTCTCAGCAGCACATGGATACCTCTCAAAAATAGATCATATATTATGTCACAGGGCAACTCTTAGACAATATGAAGGAGTACAGATAATACCAGGCATCTTATCTGATCATAATGGAATGAACCTGAAAATCAATGATTAAAAGAAGGAAGGAAATATCATGCATCACTTGGAGAATGAACAATAGGTTACTGAATGATCAATGGGTTATAGAAGACATCAAGGAGGAAAATCAAAAAATTCTTAGAGATAAATGAATAGACAGACACAACATATCGGAATCTATGGGACACATTGAATGCAGTTCTAAGAGGAAAATTCCTTGCTTGGAGTTCTTTCCTTAAAAAAAGAAATAACCAACAAATAAATGATCTCATAGTTCATCTCAAAATCCTAGAAAAACAAGAGAAAAACAACAGCAAACGAAGTAGAAGGCAAGAAACATTTAAAATCAGAGCTGAAATTAATGAAATCGAAACAAAAGAAACAATTAAAAAAATTTAAAAAACTGAAAGTTGGTTCTTTGAAAAAGTAAATAAAATTGACAGACCCTTAGCCATGTTAACGAAAAGAAGAAGAGAGAGAGAACTCAAATTACTAGCATACAGGATGAAAATGGCAATATCACAACAGACACTTCAGAAATACAGAAGATAATCAGAAATTTTTTTGAATCCTTATACTCCAATAAATTAGAAGATAGTGAAGACATCGATAAATTTCTTAAGTCATATGATCTGCCCAGATTGAGTCAGGAGGATATAGACAACCTAAACAGACCAATATCAACTGAGGAAATAGAAGAAGCCACCCAAAGACTACCAACTAAGAAAAGCCCAGGACCGGATAGATATACAGCAGAGTTTTACAAAACCTTTAAAGAGGAACTAATACCAATACTTTTCAAGATATTTCAGGAAATAGAAAAAGAGGAAGAATTTAAAATTCATTCTATGAGGCCAATATCACTCTGATTGCTAAACCAGACAAAGACACTTCAAAGAAAAAAAACTACAGACAAATATCTCTAATGAACCTAGATGCAAAAATCCTCAATGAAATTCTGGCAAATCAAATACAAAAACATAATAAAAAAATTGTGCAACAAGATCAAGTAGGATTCATCCCTGTGATGCAAGGCTGGTTCAATATACGGAAATCAATAAATTTTATTCACCACATCAATAGACTTAAAAATATGAACCATATGATCATCCCAATAGATGCAGAAAAAGCATTCAACTAAGTACAGCATCCCTTTATGTTCAAAACTCTAGAAAATCTACAGATAACAGGAACATACCTCAATATTGTAAAAGCAATCTATGCTTAGCCTCAGGCTAGCATCATTCTGAATAGAGAAAAACTGAAGGCATTTCCTCTAAAATCTGGAACAAGATAGGGATGCTCTGTCTCAACACTTCTGTTCAACATAGTTCTCAAAACACTGACCAGAGCATTAGACAAATGAAAGAAATTGAAGGCATAAAAATAGGAAAAGAAGAACTTAAATTATCACTATTTGCAGATGACATGATTCTATACCTAGTAGACCCAAAAGGCTCAACAAAGAAACTATTAGAGCTAATAAATGAATTCAGCAAAGTGGTAGGATATAAAATCAACACGCATAAATCAAAGGCATTCCTGTACATCAGTGACAAATCTTCTGAAATGGAAATGAGGACAACCACTCCTTTCAGAATATCCTCAAAAAAAAAAAAAATGAAATACTTGGGAATCAACCTAACAAAAGAGGTGAAAGTCTTATACAATGAAAACTACAGAACCCTAAAGAGAGAAATAGAAGAAGATCTTAGAAGATGGAAAAATATGCCTTGTTCATGGATAGACAGAACTAACATCATCAAAATGGCAATATTACCAAAAGTTCTCTTATAGGTTTAATGCAAAGCCAATCAAAATCCCAAGGGCATTTCTTGTAGAAATAGATCATGAAATTCATATGGAAAAATAAAAGACCCAGACTAGCAAAAACAACTCTAAGCAGGAAGTGTGAATCAGGCGGTATAGCGATACCAGACCTCAAACTATACTACAGAGCAATAGTAACAAAAAAGGCATGGTACTGGTACCAAACAGGCGGGTGGACCAATGGTACAGAATAGAGGACACAGAAACCAATCTACAAAACTACAACTATCTTATATTTGATAAAGGGGCTAAAAGCCTGAAATGGAGGAAGGATAGCATCTCCAACAAATGGTGCTTGGAAAACTGGAATTCCATATGTAACAAAATGAAACTGAATTCCTTTCTCTCACCATGCACAAAGGGTAACTCAAAATGGATCAAGGAGCTTGATATCAAATCAGAGACATGGCATCTGATAGAAGAAAACTTTGGCTACGATCTACATACTGTGGGGTCGGGCTCCAAATTCCTCAATAGGACACCCATAGCACAAGAGTTAATAACTAGAATCAACAAATGGGACTTACTCAAACTAAAAAGATTTTTCTCAGCAAAAGAATCCATAAGAGGGCTGGAGATGTTGCTCAAGTGGTAGCGCGCTCGCCTGGCATGCGTGGGCCAGGGTTCGATCCCCAGCACCACATACAAACAAAGATGTTGTGTCCACCGAAAACTAAAAAATAAATATTAAAAATTCTCTCTCTCTCTCTCTCTCTCTCTCTCTCTCTCTCTCTCTCTCTCTGTAAAAAAAAAAGAAACCATAAGAGAGGTAAATATGGAGCCTACATCCTGAGAACAAATCTTTACTCCTCACACTTCAGATAGAGCCCTAATATCCAGAGTATACAAAGAACTCAAAAAAATTGAGCAATAAGAAAATGAATAACCCAATCAACAAATGGGCCAAGGACCTGAACAGACACTTCTCAGAGGAGGACACACAATCAATCAATAAGTACATGAAAAAATGCTCACCATCTCTAGCAGTCAGAGAAATGCAAAACAAACCCACCCTAAGATACCATCTCACTGCAGTAAGATTGGCAGCCATTATGAAGTCAAACAACAACAAGTGCTGGCGAGGATGTGGGGACAAGGGTACACCTTTACATTGCTGGTGGGACTGCAAATTGGTGCAGCCAATTTGGAAAGCAGTATGGAGATTTCTTGGAAAGCTGGGAATGGAACCGCCATTTGACCTAGCTATTCCCCTTCTCAGTCTGTTCCCTCAAGACCTAAAAAGAGCATGCTAAAGGGACACTGATAAATCGATGTTCATAGCAGCACAATTCATAATACCAAGACTGTTTAACAAACCTAGATGCCCTTCAATAGATGAATGGATTAAAAAATGTGGCATTTATACACAATGCAGTATTACTCTGCATTAAAAAATGACAAAATCATACAATTTGCAAAGAAATAGATGGCATTAGAACAGATTATGCTACGTGAAGATAGCCAATCCCTAAAAAACAAATGCCAAATGTTTTCTTTGATATAAGGAGAGTAACTAAGAACAGATTTGGGAGAAAGAGCATGAGAAGAAGATTAACATTAAACAGGGGTGAGAGGTGGGAGGGAAAAGGAAAGAGAAGGGAAATTGCATGGAAATGGAAGGAGACCCTCATGGTTATACAAAATTAAATACAAGAGGAAGTGAGGAGAAAGGGGAAAAAAACAAGGGGAAGTAATGAATTACAGTAGATGGGGTAGAGAGAGACGATTCGAGGGGAGGGGATGGGAGATAGTAGAGGACAGGAAAGGCATCAGAATACAACAGACTCTAGTATAGCAATATGTAAAACAGTGCATGTGTAACTGATGGGATGCTGCAATCTGTATACGGGGAAAAATGGAAGTTCATAACCCACTTGAATCAAAGTGTGAAATATGATATGTCAAGAACTATGTAATTTTTTGAAGAACCAACAATAAAAATTAAAGGAAAAAAAACACATGGAGAACTATTTCAATTAATATTTGACTAGATTTATAACACCAACACTTTATCATGCAAACTATACAAGCCCAACTATACAACATGCCTCCACTGAACTGCTTGTATTTCTATTCTGTTTGGGTTATTTTCTCATCATATTAGTATTAGTAGTCAGAGTCTAGTAAGGTATGGGTTAGTGTCAGGGATTCAATATTTCGAATGGAAAATTGGAAAATGAATCCAATGTGTATGCAAATATGTGCTACACACAAATCTTCCCCCCTCATCCAGAAAAATGACTTGACATTACTTTCACCTCGCGTAAGTCACAATTAGAGGAGAAGAGTTAGAAAATCAGTGAATACATATCTGGAGTGTAAAATTCTCAGGAATTCAAGCCTTGGAGGTGATAGTGGAGTTTCCAAAAGTAAGTGACATGGTAAACACTCCACAAACATGCAGCTCCTCTGGCCTAAAGACTTCTTGAGAAACTGCCTCTGAGGTTGGGCACTTGGAATATATGTTGTTGTCAGGAGCTTTAGCTTCCTTTGTAGTGAGACCATCAAAGCTGGGTCTGCATCTATGTGACCTGGAGGACAAGGTTTTTTATATTCCAATGCACATGAGGACGCAGTGCTGAATTCTCTCTTTGTAAGTTAACTGTGTCCACTGGCGGCAAAGGGTCTCCCAGTTTGGACTTTGAAGCCATTTGGTCACTCTCAATTTTTCGTGGTGTTTCTTGCTGCTGCACTGGGAGTTTGGTATTTGCTTCACGAAATACAATAAGTTCAACTGGGACACAGTGCTGGAGGGAGTCCTGTCACGTGTGGTGGGTCAGGGTCTGCAGGAGAATGCACCAACCAGGTTTCTATCCCACATAGCTTGGCCCCTTGACCATAGCAACCTGATTCTGAACATTGCCCTGAAACCTCTCCATATAACAAGATGCCTTTATATGGAAGGATCTGCTGGCTGCACCATGTCTGTCTCAAGCCATTTGGAAGTCAATGGCAGATCCACATGGCCCCACCACAGATGTTTTATCACACACCTGCCCACCACTGCTCTAGGCCCACTACTCAGCAGTATCCAACTTACTGGCATCTCTGCTCTACACCATTTTCATGAAACCCAGTCAATCAAGGCACTGTCTGGTATACTCATGATCAGTAACTGGACATCCAAAAGTTCTCCAGTGCCACCTGGTCATGGGAATTTCTAAAAATTCATGGGATTTATCTAGCCATTTTTCACAGATGAGGTTGTTGGCACTATGGGTTTCAATTCATTAAGGAACCATTAAAAGTTGAGGAAGCTCATTTCAATGAAAGATCTGGAGAATTCTCACAGGCAAGTCTTCCCAAAGAGTGTCCAAAAGGTCACATGAAGCCAGGCCCATTGAGGTCTACAATGTGAAGTCCATGTGTGTTTTGACTCATAACTATGGCTGCCACGTTTTTCAGAATAAAATCATGTGATATCCTTGCTGAGATTCTCAGTGCTCTGTGGAAAGCCATCCTGGACCAAGATCTCAGGTTTCAAGGGGGACTCTCATGTGTGGCCTCCTACAATCCCAACACAACTCATGGCAATACTTCTCTGAGGTCAGTTCCACAACTCATTCCCTAAGGGGAATCACACCAGAGTTCAAGCCCAGTTGGACCCAGTCATCTCTTCCAACTGCCATACAAATGACCACAATTAAAACCAAAACACTCCCATATGGCTCTCATCTTCTTCCATATAGACACTCCTCGTAACCTTTGGCTGGAGTTTTCCATGTGGGGCGCAGCCCAGGACAGTGCCCAAAATAAGCTCCCTTGCCCCTCATTTGCCTAAAGTCAGGGTGGCCTGGACACCCTTCCTGTGAACCAGGAGTGATCAAATAGGCCTGCCATTAATACTGCTCCACCTATCCACTTTGAGGCCTTCTTACTGTGGGGTTTAGATTCTTCTTTCTTTTAAATTTTTTAAAAATTTAATTGGAAAGAAAAAAAAATTGTGTTGCAGAATATTAAATTTCTTATGGAAAAGCCTTCATCTTGTTTGTGAAGGAAACCTTGATGCCTTGTCAATCTGGTTATATGGAGACACTCAAAATTTTCTGTTACATACTAGATGGATGAATGGCTACAGCACATAGTTTTTTAAAACCGAAAAGCATATAACAGGAAGTAAGATAACAAATGATAGACAATTTTATTAAAAAATAAAGTTGTAAAATGACTCAATTATTGGAAATTCAATTCTTTTTTTTTCCTTTTTTTGGTTGTTCAAAACTTTATAAAGCTCATGATATATCATCTTTCATACATTTGACTTAATTGGGTTATGAACTCCCATTTTTACCCCAAATACAAATTGCAGAATCACATCAGTTACACACTCACGTTTTTACATAAAAGCATATTAGTGATTGTTGTATTCTGCTACCTTTTCTATCCCCTACTATCCCCCCTCCCCTCCCCTCTCACCTTCCTCTCTATCTCATCTGCTGTAATTCAATTCTCTCCCTTGTTTCCCCCCCTTTCCCCTCACAACCTCTTATAAGTAATTTTGTGTAACATTGAGTGTCTCGTACCATTTCCATATGCTTTCCCTTCTCTCTCCCTTTCTCTCCCCCACTCATCTCTATTTAGTGTTTATATTTTTCTCATGCTCTTCCTCCCTGTTCTGTTTTTATGTGCTCTCTTTATATCAAAGAAAACATTTGGCATTTGTTTTTTAAGGATTGGCTAGCTTCGCTTAGCGTAATCTATTCTAATGCCATCCATTTCCCTGCAAACTCTATGATTTTGTCATTTTTTAGTGCTGCGTAATACTCCATTGTGTATAGATGCCACATTTTTTTTTTATCCATTCGTCTATTGAAGGGCATCTAGGTTGGTTCCACAGTCTAGCTATTGTGAATTGTGCCTCTATGATCATTGATGTGGCAGTATCCCTGTAGTGCGCTCTTTTAAGATCCTCAGGGAATAGTCCGTGAAGGGCCATAGCTGGGTCAAATCACCAATTTGTAGTCCCACCAGCAGTGTACAAGTGTACCCTTTTCCCCACATCCTCGCCAACACTTATTGTTGTTTGACTTCATAATGGCTGCCAATCTTACTGGAGTGAGATGGTATCTTAGGGTGGTTTTGACTTGCATTTCTCTGACTGCTAGAGATGGTGAGCATTTTTTCATTTACTTGTTGATTGATTGTATATCATCCTCTGTGAAGTGTCTGTTCAGGTCCTTGGCCCATTTGTTGATTGGATTATTTGTTATCTTATTGTTTAATTTTTTGAGTTCTTTGTATATTCTGGATATTAGGGCTCTATCTGAAGTGTGAGGGGTAAAACTTTGTTCCCAGGATGTAGGCTCTCTATTTACCTCTCTTATTGTTTCTCTTGCTGAGAAAAAACTTTTTAGTTTAAGTAAGTCCCGCTTGTTTACTCTTGTTATTAACTCTTTGGCTATGGGTGTCCTATTGAGAAATTTGGAACCCGACCCCACAGTATGTACCTCGTAGCCAACTTTTTCTTCTATCAGACGCAGTGTCTCTGATTTTATATCTAGCTCCTTGATCCATTTTGAGTTAACTTTTCTGCATGGTGAGATAAAGGGACTCAGTTTCATTTTCTTGCATATGGATTTCCAATTTTCCCTGAACCATTTGTTGAAGATGCTATCCTTCCTCCATTGCATGCTTTTAGCCCCTTTTTCAAATATAAGAAAGTTGTACTTTTGTGGATTGGTTTCTGTGTCCTCTATTCTCTACCATTGGTCTACCTGCCTGTTTTGATACCAGTTCCACGCTGTTTTTGTTATTATTGCTTTGTAGTAGAGTTTGAACTCTGGTATCGCTATACCTCCAGATTCACACTTCCTGCTTAGAATTGCTTTTGCTATTCTGGGTCTTTTGTTTTTCCATATGAAATTCATGATTGCTTTATCTATTTCTACAAGAAATGCCACTGGGATTTTGATTGGCATTGCATTAAACCTGTAGAAAACTTTGGGTAATATCTCCATTTTGATGATGTTAGTTTTGCCTATCCATGAACAGGGACATTTTAAAATCCTCTAACATCTTCTTCTATCTCTCTCTTTAGGATTCTGTAGATTTCATTGTATAAACCTTTTACCTCTTTTGTTAGGTTGATTCCCAAGTATCTTATTTTCTTTGAGGATATTGTGAATGGAGTGGTTTTCCTCATTTCCATATCAGAAGTTTTGTTGCTGATATACAGGAATGCCTTTCATTTATGCGTGTTGATTTTATGTCCTGCCACTTTGCTGAATTCATTTATTAACACTAGCAGTTTTTTTGTAGACCCTTTTGGGTCTGTTAAATATATTATCATGTCATCCACAAATAGCGATAATTTAAGTTCTTCTTTTCCTATTTTTATGCCTTTAATTTCTTGTGTCTAATTGCTCTGGCTAGTATTTCGAGAACTAAATTGAATAGAAGTGGTGATAGAGGGCATCCCTGTCTTGTCAAAGATTTTAGAGGGAATGCCTTCAGTTTTTCTCCATTTAGGATAATACTAGCCTGAAGTTTAGCATATATAGCTTTTCCCATGTTGAGGTAAGTTCCTGTTATCCCTAGTTTTTATAGTGTTTTAAACAGAAAGGGATGCTGTACTTTGTCGAATGCTTTTTCCAGATCTATCGAGGTGATTATATGGTTCTTGTATTTAAGTCTATTGATGTAGTGGATTACATTTATTGATTTCCGTATATTGAACCAGCCTTGCATCCCAGGGATGAATCCTACTTGATCATGAAGCACAATTTTTTTGATTTGTTTTTGTATTCGATTCGCCAGGATTTTATTGAGAATGTTTGCATCCAAGTTTATTACAGATATTGGTCTGTAGTTTTCTTTCTTTGAAGTGTCTTTGTCTGGTTTGGGATGAGGGTGATGTTGGCCTCATAGAATGAATTTGGAAGAACTCCTTCTTTTTCTATTTCTTGAAATAGCTTGAAAAGTATTGGTATTAATTCTTCTTTGAAGGTTTTGTAGAACTCTGCTGTATACCCATCCGGTCCAGGGCTTTTTTTGGTTGGTGATCTTTTGATGGTTTCTTCTATTTCTTGCTTTGTTATTGGTCTTTTTAAATTGTGTGTGTCTTCCTGACTCAATCTGGACAGATCATTTGACTTAAGAAATTTTTCGATATCTTCATTATCTTCTATTTTATTGGAATATAGGGTTTCAAAATACTTTCTAATTATCTTCTGTATTTCTGTAGTGTCTGCTGTGATATTTCCTTTTTTATCCCATATGTTAGTATTTTGAGTTCTCTCTCTACTTCTATTCTTTAGCATGGCTTAGGGCCTGTCGATCTTATTTATTTTTTTAAAGAACCAACTTTTATTTTTTTCAATTTTTTCAATGTTTATTTTGTTTCAATTTGGTTGATTTCTCCTCTAATTTTAATTATTTCTTGTCTTCTACTACATTTGGTGTTGTTTTCTCTTCCTTTTCTAGGTTTTTGAAGTGTAGTGTGAGTTCATTTTTTGTTGTTTTTTTTTCTTTTTTTGAGGCAAGAATTCCAAGAAATGAATTTCCCTCTTAAAACTTTTTTCATTGTTTCCCATTGAATCTGGTATGTTGTGTCTGTATTGTCATTTGTCTCTAAGAATTTTTTATCTCCTCCTTTATGTCTTCTGTAACCCATTGATCATTCAGTAACATATTGTTCATTTTCCATGTGATGTAGAATTTTTCCTTTCTTCTTTTATCATTGATTTCAAGTTTCATTCCATTATGATCAGATATGTTGCATGGTATTATCTCCATACCTTTATATTTACTAAGAGTTTCCCTAAGGCATAATATATAGTCTATATTTGAGTAGGATCAATGTGCTGCTGAGAAGAACGTGTATCCACTTGACGATGGTTGATATATTCTATATATGTTGGTTTAGTCTAGGTTATTGATTGTGCTATTGAGTTCTATAGTTTCTTTATTCAGCTTTTGTCTAGAGGATCTGTCTAATGGCGAGAGCTGTGTGTTGAAGTCACCTGTAATTATTGTGTTATAGCCTATTTGACTCTTGACCTTGAGGAGAGTTTGTTTTATGAACTTTGCAGCACCATTGTTTGGTGCATCCAAATTGATAATTGTTATGTCTTCTTGGTGAATGGTTCCTTTTAACAATATATAGTGTCCTTCTTTATCACTCTTGATTAACTTAGGTTTGAAGTTGATTTTATTCAATATCAGTATGGCCACTCCTGCTTGCTTCCGAGGGCCAATTATGGCTGCCAAGTCTTTCAGAATAAAATTATGTGATATCCTGGCTGAGATTCCCATTGCTCTGTGGAAAGCCAACTTGGGGCTAGATCTCAGTTTCAAAGGGCAACTATCAAGAGTGGCCTCCTAAAATACCAACACAATTCATGGCAACACTTCAATGAGTTAAGTTCCAGAACTCAGTCTCTAAGGGGAATCACACCAGAGTACAAGCCCAGGTGGACCCAGTCATCTCTTCCAAACCCCACCCAAATGACCACAATTAAAACCAAAACACTCCCACATGGCCCTCATCTTCTTCCATATAGACACTCAACATAACTTCTGGATGGATGTTACTATGAGGGTCACAACCAAAGACAGTGTCCAAAATAAGCTCCCTTGCCTCTCATTAGCCTAAAATCAGGGTGGCCTGGACACCCTTCCTGTGAACCAGGAGTGATCAAAAAGGCCTGCCATTAATACCGCTCTGTTTCTCTAATTTGAGGCCTACTGAATGTCAGGTATAGATTTTTTATGTGATTTGAAGTCATGAGAAAACCCGAGCACATCTGCAGAGCATTGAAGAATTCATTTGATCCAAAGGATCCCTATTCTCACTTGATGGAGGTCAGGAACCTAACAGAGGAAGGCAAGAGTCTTCATTCACATGACTGCTCTTTTTGCCATTTTGGTTTTCGATGCACATATGGGATCTTTATATAGATCCATCAGGTGCTGAGAATCTAAGCCACAGCCTCACACAAGGCCAAGAGGCAGATTCAGACACACACACACATGCACACACACACACACGCATTAATATGTAGCAATGTATATGTCAATCGAAATTCATCATGAAATATAATTCATCCACATATCCAAAAATATTCATTTTACTGAACATGGATTTATTTATAATTTTTTTCACTAGAAAGGTCATGCATAAGTTGAATTGTCAGTTCCACCCGTATTTAGGGGGCGTCATCTCTTCTCACAATTTTCATATTTCAAAGTCAGTGAGCTCACAAGAATGTACGTGTGATACCAGGTAGGATACTATATATGCATAAAAAATGCATCTGCTGAATAGGCTACAGAGAAAGGGAGACAGGAATTTACATATGTGATATCTTTAAAAACTCATGAAGAAATATTACAATGAAAAGTTGACTAGATTTAAAACACATACCCTTGATAAAGTAGAAGGCAAATCCAAGTATACGCCATGCTTCCTATGAAAGGCCTGTATTTCTATTCAGTTAGGTTTCTTTTTCTCCATGATATTAGAATTAGTAGTCAGAGTCTAGTAGGGTATGGGTTAGTGTTATTTCTCCCTTTCCATTGAGGGAGAAAAGAGCATGCCAAAACAGCTGGAGGATCTGCTGCCATGGAAGTTTCCTGGAATATTGAACCTTCTTACAGCCATACAAATTTACATATTTACATACACATATATATACATGCATACACACACATATATGTACAGAAACACAAGAGTACATACACGTATATGTACATATATTTACATACACACATAATATCCATCTATACACATATATACATAGCTTATGTATGTTTAAAATACATGGTTTAAATATCCAGTTAAAAATATATTTGTTTAAACATGCATACCCATATATCCAGTTTTAGTGAGAGAAAAAAAACTGGCTTAGGCAAAACATCAGATTTTGTGCTAGTTTCTTTAACACTTTTCTTTCACCCTTTGGATATACAGATCAATGTTCAAGGTGTGGAGGACAACTTTCCTCACAATAAGCCCGGAGAAATCAAGGATGTACAGATGATTCTGTATGCTACAAATAACCATCATATGCTCTTAGAGAATAGCTGTTGCAAATGTAACATTTACATATTGGGCAGAAAGTAATTAGATGTTGATGTTCCTGAGCAGCTTCAGGGCAGATATTTCAAGTGTAGCCCAGGAAGCACCATAGAGTTATCACTTCTGCAATGGTGTATCCCTTTCAGCTCAAATTTGGATCCAGAAGTGCATTTGCATGCCAACAGTTGCTTAAAGTATATCCCTGATCATCATAGTAATACTCTTACATGCTGTTTTCATCTGAAAGAATTCACATACAGAATGAGCAGGTTAGAGAAACCTGCTTGGATAACACTACAGTGCACATGGTTAATAAGAAAATCAGATAAGTAGCTTGCAGTGGGGTTTATTGGGGGGACATAAAGACTTCTGTACCAGCCATCAACTAAAGAGGGCTCACCCTTAATGATTATTGCTTAAATGTACAGAAAGTCTGCAGTTTATTGCAAGGATCTGAGTAGGAATTCTCTACAGCAAGAGGCTAACATGGGACTGCAAAAGAGCACTTAGAATAGACAAAAGTATTTTCACAGCTACACTGGTTTAAAGTTATCATGGATTCCTTGATGAGAAGGATGTGTAGATTAATATCAGAATCCACAACCTAAATTGTATAATTCATTTACTGTTAATGCTGTATATCAAAATGTATATATGATTGTCCTCATAGAACGAGATTTAAATATCTTCAACAAATCCTGACCTTCAAGGGCTACTAGGGCTCCAGTTGATTTTGCACATGGTAAAAATGTGATGATACTCTACCCCCAGAGTTGAGAGGGATGTTATATATCAAAGGAGAAGATCTGGCTATCACCCAGCACCTAGGAGGAATTAACCAAAAAGAAGAAGATTGGCCAGGTTCTTGCTCTTTTCCCCTCTTTTGATCACATATTTCATTCCTGTAAGGATGTCCTTTGGAACCCAAAACTTTAACCTTCATGACTTCTCCCAGAAAGTTTTGAAGGAAACCACATTTAGTTTCATGAATTTTATATTTTATTCTGAGTCTCTATCATGGATTAGATCACTATGATTTAACAAGGGTTTGTGGGAATGTGAAAAGGTTCTCAGTTACATTTAAGTTCGTAGTTAGGATTCACAGAAGCTGACATGACTACAAATCAAGATTATACTTGACAACCAAACATCAATTATTTTAGAATGTTTGCCATTATTTTAGAATGTCTTTTTGTGGGCTAATAGAGATAATTAAGAATTCCCTCACAAGGTATGAAACAAAACCAGGTCAGAACAGATACAACTAAGTTTTGGGCTCTAATCTCAATTCAAATTTTACACAAATTCTGGTGGTCCATGAAGTTAGTTTCACTGGTATTTCAAATCAAGGATTATAATATTATGCAAACCAGGAACTTTTGTTTTATATTTTATGAGAATTATATATTTGGGATGACATGTTATTTAGAACCAGATAAATTTAGGTTTGGAAGACAATTATGACAATTACTAGCTGTGATAACTGGATCTAATTCTAAGTTTATCAAAGTTGCAATACTGGTTTTAGAAATTTGATGTTAAGAAGAGAATTTATATTTGCAAAACCTTTTCCATCCTGCATGGTACATAATAGATACTCAAGTAATAGTAATGTAATAATATTATGGAATAATGTGTGTGAAAATTAAAATACTAGAAGATTAATGCAAAGATGAATACATAAAATTTAGTCAGTGACTTTTCATCTGTCCACCTATAATCAGTTTATTGTCCATTGGCTTCCTTAAGTCCATTTAAAATATATGTGAGAGTTCTAATTGGTAGAATGTTAGTAATCCCCTAAGAGTCCTGTGTGTTTTCCCCTGAACTCATAGCCCTCTGTGATCCCTAGATGAAACCATCATGCTGAAATTTTGGTCTGTTATTTATTTGCTTTTCATTTTTTGTTTTACATGTATATGAATGTATCCTTATACATTATCTTTATACATCATTCAGTTTTGCATGCTTTTATGCTTTACATAGTAGAAGCATACTGTATGCATTCTTCTGTGACTTTGCTCTATATAATCTTTATGAGATGCAAGATGTTTTAGTTGATTCACTTTTACCATATTGGATACCATACGACTGTTTTAAGATTGTTTTTTGTATCATGGGTCTTTGCATTCTTTCCAATTTCTTATAGTAACAAACAATGCTCTAGAAACATTTTGGCTTTATGTCTTCATTTACATCTGTATACATGCAAATATATACACATACACACACACACACTTTTATATACATATGTATATATGAGTGTGTGTATATGAACATAAAAACACATGCATGAGTTTTCCTAGGATACATTTTTATGAATCCAATTGGTGAGTTTTACAATATGTACATTTACAAATTTACTAGGTAATTCCAAATGAGGTTCCAACATGACTATACCAATTTATATTTGCATAGAACAATGATACATAAAAGACTTTTGACTTTTGTCTCGGCATAGGATACACAAATAGACTAATTAAACAGAAAATCTAGAGACTAATTCATATTAACATTGGAACTTGATTTTTGAGAATTATGGTATTATGACTTTATAAAAGGTGTGAGATAATTGGCTATTCAGAGAGAAAAGAAAAAAAAAAGTGCTGGTTCCCAAATTCTACTTTATACCAAAAGCAAATATCAATTTTAAGGGTATTAGGGACTTAAAATTATAAAAAGTAAAAGTAAAGAAATTTTAAAAAATCATATAGCAAAATAATTTTTTTCTATTCTAGGTCAAAAGCTTATATTAATGGAGACAAAAAAGTGAAAATTGTAATGAAAAATAATTTTACATAGTCTACTATGTATTTTGTTCCAGTGATACAAAAAGAAGAATAAAACAAGAAAATTAATTTATGTACTGAAAAAAAGCTTGAATATTGTACATTAATTAAACTGCAGTATGCTGTAATGAGGGTAACTAAACTTTATTTGGAAATGGACAGATAGTAAATATAACAACACTTTGAAGTCACATAATACTTAATAATACATCTATAAATAGTATATATGTATGTATATATATATATATGTATATACATATATGTATATATGGCTAGTTGGTGTATTTATAATAGAAGTTTATGTAAAAATATTAAAATATGAACAAATATCATATACAAGTATACACATAATCCTAATTCAGTAAAAAGGTATCTCCAAACTGCTTCTACTACAGAAATCATATACTTTTGTTTTTCTTAAAAATGGAAATTTTTATAGCTTTTGTTTGTTTCACAATCAGTATTTCAAATTATACCATAATGCAAGGCCCCCTAGATGTCCATGTGAAATATTCTGCAGGGGTAGGGAGACAGGGAGAAGGGAGGCAGGTACAGAATAGTATAAGTGGTCAGCCTAGTAAGGGAAGATTCAGGTGACCTTTAAAACTTACTGAGGGCCCACAGCATCCATGGAAGAAGGAGTATGTGCAGGGGACCCGGGGAAGGGAGTTGACTTTGCTTTGACCCCTCAGAACTCTGTTGTTCTGTTTGAGCCTCAGTTTCCCTACTAGGGCCCTGAGAGGGATCAGGGTTGTCAGTCTAAGGGTTCTGTCCCTTATAATGCCTAAAATATTTGGTGACTGGCCTGGCTCTCTCCCCGGGGACTCATTTCCTAGCATCAATTCCTATACCTCCCCATCTCATTCCCTTGAAAAAAAATAAACATTTTTTTTTCTTTTATTAACACTGCCTGAAACTTTATTGTGGGCAGAAAATACAAAATAATGGACAAGAGAAAAGGAAACCAGAAATAGTTTGAGGCTACTCCCTTTCCCAGCCTGGGCTTCTCTTTACAAACAGTTTAGTCCACAGCTTACTAAGAAGTTTGCTGTCTGGAGGTGCCACCAGGAGGGACCCTCATCCCACATACACTTCACATACTCCTCCCCATTTGACCCTCAGCCTGTTGGCTCAGTTCTGCAAAGGAAGCAAGACAGGATGGAGAGACACCCCTTGCCATCTGATTCAACAAAGCCACCCACAAACCTCTATTAGCACTGAGCATTTGTTTTAAAGATGCAAACCCAGGTGGGTGATGATAGGAGGAGTCAGCCTGCCCCTCTTCCACAGTGGACCTCATTCTGCTAGGATGGGTATATTCCAGGGTCTCCCTAGACCTGAGCAATTATTGAAGCCTGATGGAGCCACATTTGGTGCTGGGCCTTGCGGGCAATAGTTGGGGTCATATAGATAATGATGGCCTAGGCCATATACTGATGGCTGCTCTGGTGGGAACTCTATGTATAGCCCATCTCCAGGGATATGAAGGGTTTATCACACTTGTTGTTTCCTAGCTTGGTGTCACTAATGTTCTACTGGGTGTCTGGAGCCATCATGACCACCTGGATAGGACACTTGTTTGTCCTACATGGAGGTAGATGGTAGAGTTGTCCATGGGTAGTATGATACGGTTATTGGGACCTTAGTGATACCTTCTCACGTCCTGTGCCATCATGCTTGTCTGGCTGGTGGGTGTGTTGGTACCCATCTACATTGGACTACCTTCATGGTGGAATCATCAGAGTACTTGATGCTGATATCCACACACTTTACAGCTTCTTTGTCCCTTCCATCATGAGAAGAGACACCTGTACCAGCATCAAGTTCCCAATTTCAAATATGATATTGGCTTTGAACAGGTCCATGGCATTCACACTGCATCTGACCACAGCCTTGGTTTTTAGTTGATGTCAGTTCTCCAATGAGTGGTTGATCTGCAGGACTGAGCCTGGTTGAAGCTGAAAGTGCATAATCCTCTTTCAGACCCCTCTGGAAGTCATGGCTAAAAGAGAGGCCTGAGTTCTTCCACTCAGCTGCAGAGCTTAGTTTTCTTCTAAGGGTTGTGTTTGGACAGGAGCCAATTCTTGACCCAAGTTCAGAGCTGGAAGGGGGTCCCTGGTTGAATTATATGGAGTACATGGACAGCAGAAGTGGTTGACCAGATGGGACGGTCAAATTAGACATATCAGAAATCAAAACTGTGCTTTACCAATGAGGACATTAAGGTCTCAAATGGTCCAGCACTGATGACCAACTGGAAGAGAGATAGTCTCTGAAAGTTACCCTAATGTTGTTGCCTTTGGACAGCATTATGATGTTTTATTTGGGTAGCATTAACATCTCATATTGGGGCAGAAAAAAATTCCATAATCATAGTGTAAGTCATAATGCCCTTAGCCAAAACAAGGCTTGTTTTCTGGCTCCTTGAAACAGAAGAGAGAGTGGCTCATCAGAGGCACAATAGTATTCCTTTTTATTAAACCTATCTTTCAAAAAAGCCATAAAATGAGCAACTTTATCAACAGCTTGTTCCAAAACAGGCTGCTTTAGAAGGCGACAGGAACCAGTTTGGCGTCTGAGTTATCATGGAAAATTTCATTGAGAGAAAAGAGCCCCATCAGCACCTTCTTTCTAAATTAAAGCCAGAGATACTGTTGGAGAAACTGCTGGTTTCCCATATGTTCCTGGTCTCCTTATATAAAATCCTCCTGGGAACTCTTTCCCAAGCTTCTTGCTTCAAAGAAGACTTTTCAAAAACTTTTCGTTATAGTTGAATTCAGTATTAGACAACTTTTATTTATTTATGATGGATATTGAGAAAAGTTAGGAGGTATTATTGACCTGAGTGTAATAATGTCCCTCAAGGCTAACCTTTAAATCTTTATGTGCTCAGTAATTCAAGCTATGCAGAGCATCTTTCTCTGTCTTTAAGAATATTATAACATTCCATAAAGCTATAATAAAAAGAGTAGTGGAAAAGGGCAAAGGAAAATTACCTCTTTCTCTGTAACGGCTCTGTAGAGTATTCATATACTCAGTTTACTCAAATGAGGTCCTTTTGGAAGTCTGAAGAGAGTTTCCTAAAGGAAATAATGCAGAATGATATTAACCTGAAATGTTGAATCCCTTTATTAATCCAAGGAATCAAATTACTCCTTTCCTTAATAAAATATAAATTAACATCCTAGCTTGACTGAGATAAGAGACTCATATACTGCCAATATTGTTTATAAGAACAAAAGGGATAATTCCATAATGACAGCTTCCTAGTGTGTTGTTTTCACTATTTTTTACGAGGCCAATTATTATATTCTGAGTTACTTATAAATTATAGTTATTAGATGATGCTAACTTGCTAATTCTAAGTTCTTTTGGTGAATGAGATGTATAAAATTTTGACTTAGCGGATTAAATTTTATGTCATTATTGCTTCAAAACTTTCTAAATTAGGCATGAATTCTAATCTGTAATAAGTTTTGCTTATTGTTTCACTAATCTTTTCCATAAGCAAAAGCAAAGGAACATTCCTGAAAGCAAAATAGATCACAAAACTGTGCTTGACAATACTGAAGGTAATAGGATTGAATTAATAATGCTAAGGATCACAGATGTTTACATCTATAGATCACTAAGCATGTTCCTTACATCCATTAGCAATGTTCTCATCATGGAACATGAATAATTAGGATTTGATCTCTCACATATTGAGTAAGAATCATATAGTTCCTGAGGCTGAAAACAGATAACGTCAGGATTGAGCTGGTATTATAACACACTTAATGTAACATTAAATGACAGGATGCCAGCCTAACATAGATCTATTCATATTTATAACAGAAGTTTCAAATATATTAAAAAAGGTTTAGTTAACTAGGACAAAGGGAATCTTCTGACACAGTAACCATTTATAGAAATACTAGGCCCACATCAAACTCAAAGTAATGTTAGAAGCATTAATTCAGGAAAAATACAGGGCAATTGCTCATATTGCTTCCAGTGTGCATCATTCTGGAGATCATATCTGGAAAAATACATATGAAGCATTACTGGAGATATATGAGGTTTTTTTATGTGCAAAGTATATGATTTTCTATTAATGACACAATATAACTAATAGAATACTTAATACATATATGATAGTTCAACCAAAGCATCAGAGTAATAATAACTCTAGATTATTCTCAGGAATAAATCTAGTAATGGATAGCCAAACTCCTTATAAAAATTATAAGTTCTTTTTTAAGATACTATGGAAAATATGAGTGAAATATGTTATAAATAATGTTTATGGAAGACAATATTGTAAAAATGTTAAATTTCCAAAGTTACCTTCCTGGTAACAAATCAAGTTTGTAAGTAATCATTTTTAAAATTTCACAATCTGATTCTAAATATTTCTTGTCTAAGTACAAAGGGACAGCTATTAAAAAAAAACCCAAAAATAATAATAATTGAAAATAACAAGGCCAGCAGATTTACTCTAATATAGTACAACACTTTAAAAAGTAAGTCTAGGGCTAAGGGTGTACTTCAGTAGTAGATCAGGTGCTTAGCATGAGGAAGCACCGGATTCAGTCCCCAGCAGAGGGATAAAAAATAAAATCGAATTGAGACAATGTGATTTTGGCAAAGATTCACAGAGACACACAGACTGAAAACAAAATCAGAGAGATTAGTGACAAAGAATATATCATTTCTATGGAAACTTGACAACGTGTATGTGGAACATAAATATCATTAGAAATAATGGAATACTTAAGAGTAGATTATAGTGGGTCAGCATTCTTCACAAAAATCTAGATGCATTACCAATACACATATGAAAATCAAAACGTTAAAATATTTTAGAAGAAAATAATGGGGATTTGTTTCATAAGCTCCAAGTATGGAAAGATAATTAAAGAAACTGAGAAAGATAGGAAGAAATAGTTTTATAGGTTGGTTAAGTTAATATTAAATTTCCTATCTAATAGAGAAACAATAACAGAATTAAATAGATAATTAATAAAATCAAATTAGATGTTTTCCATACATATTATCATATTTAAACTATATTGAAAGCCAATACTTATATAAACTTAATCAATAAGGAAAACAGAAACAAAAAATACTAACACAGCCAAAGAATATGGAAAAGTTGTCATAAAAAAATCTCAGAAGAAGAACAATAAAGAGGCAATAATACATTTTATGTATAATCTATGCTCACTCTTTCTCGTCATGGGAAAAATACAAGGTAAAATAATAAAAAGCACTTCACAATCACCAGGCAAATTCTCCCAAGTCTAGCAAATTTTACTTAGGACGCTTCCTCTGTAGTGCAAATTGTTACTTCTATCTACTCTGTGGAACAAATTAGCAGCGTCAATTGAATTTCAGGGTATATATATTTCTCATCCCATAGATTCTTATTGAATGCACATATATCTTTACCACATGTGTGCAAGAAGAACTATAAAAAGATATTCATCATAGCATTGTTTAAAACAAAATTGAAAATGACTTGCTTATCAGCAGAGAATATATAAAAAGTTATATATTCACAGAGTAGCATACAGCCATTCAGATAAATGAAACAGAAGAGTAAGTATTCGCACATATTGATCTCAGGTACATAATTCTAAGTCAAAACAGGATGGTATGAAATTCCATGTCCAATAGTTTCATATCAGAAACATAAAAATACTGTACTTTCTCTTACAGCCAAATGTCTTTTTTATTGCTTAGGGAAACATTCTGTCAGTATTTAAAATATTTTTTGCATAACTTTTTAAACAAAAGGAGTGAAATAAATGCAAGAGAATTATTTGTATAGATTTTTGGAGAATAGGTGCCACTGGAAGGAAATAGCCTGAGATCGGGGAGGGTTATCTAGGGGCTTATATTACACATGAAATATTTTATAACTTAAAAATCTGAAGCAAATTTGATAAAATGCCAAGGTGTGATAAAGCTCATGGGGTATCTGTGTTTTTTATTATATATAATTCTTGAATATTTTATAATTTTAAAAATTAAAAATATAAATGTTTAACCCTAGAGATAGAAAAAAATAGTTTTAGACTATCTGAACATTTTAGTTATTATATATTCTTTGCTGTTCAGTCCTTTCATGTTGGAAATTGTATGGCATCATTCATTTCATTTTATTCTCCTGTTATACCCAGATCATGGTGTATTTGAAATTTGGGGGATATTCCTGGGTATTACAAAGTATCAGCTCCTAATTTTGCAACAAATTTGAGAGTATGAAAGACAGTTTTAAAAGTATTTTGACAGATTTTTTCAATATCCAAATTGACTCCTTGATTTAAGTAAAAACTGTAGATTTTTTCTTACCTTGAATCTGAGATGTTTCAAATTAGCTACTAGGGAATCAATTATGTGAAGAGAGACTAAGTGTGACAGTCCAGCAGAAATTGATTAAAAAACTAAAATGATATTGCAGTTATTGATAGTGCCAGATCAGAGGAGATTCCATTTGGAGCCTATCAATTGCATGTTAAATTTTTCTTTGCAGAGGGCCCTCCCAGAGACAAAAGACTAGATATAAAGCGAAAGTATAGTAAAAAAAAAAATAAAATAATGCCTTAGAAAAATAAAGTCATAGCATATGCAGAAAGTTGAACCCATAAGCATCTTAAATAGAACATGTACATTTAGTTAAATGGCCCCATAGATCTTACAGCATTTCACTAAGAAAATGAGTGTAATGTAGTTTGTGAAATTTAAGGGACAAAGTACATATAAAGAATGAAATATGTATGTATATGTGCAGTCAATATTTGCATATGAACTTCATGTTCTGTGTTTAACAAGCCATTTCAAAGAATGAGAAGTTTAAACCTTGCAAAATAGGAAAGAAACATTGGTCATTATCTTATCATCATCATGGGTTGTTCTTAAGGCCCCTTAATCTCCTTAGGTGAGTCACTTTATCTTAAAATACTATGGCTTTGATCAATACTATGGCTTTGATCGTTTAAATAATATAATCCAACCCATTCTCTTCACTTGAAGATAACATGCAACTGCATAGGTGTTTTCCTGACTATTTTAGTCCATCAACTGCTATAGCAAGAAATTGGGAAAACTCTAGTATGAACTTAGTGGTAATTTTTCACCTAATAAAAATAAGTACAAACATTTCATCTGGATCATCAGAAATTTGGACAGTCAGTTCTTTGGTGATTTATCCAGAGATTTCTCTCTATAGTATGTTTCCTCATATTTATGAAAGCCATTTGCACAAATAATAGCAATAACATTTCAGAAAATGATGCACACCAACTCAAGTCAAATATGTATAATGTACAGTATGGTTATTATAAACTCCTCTTCCTATCTGGAGGAGTGACCATACATCCCAACAGTGTATGACATTTTCCCTCTCCTTAATTGTCTTTTCATTTATTCTTCTTTATTATTTCTTTTATTTTTATAAACAGAATCAACCACTGTGCTTCTCTATCCTGTGTCCAGCTGTGTACTAGCTATTTGGAATCAATTAATGAATGACTTCACCAATTCACTTGTTAATCACATGTTTTATATGTTCACCATGTGCTGGGCATAGGAGATAAAATAATCCAGGAGTGGGACGTGTTTCTGTGGTCATGAAACTTGTTGTATAGAGATCAATACTGATGAAACTGTGCTCTTCCTTCAGGAATGTATAGTCTATTGGCTTCTCACTTTAAGGTAACAAGATCATCTGTAGTACAACCTTAATTTTCCTGAAGATACGTACAATTGCATTGTAGGCTTGGGAGCATTTATTTCTAATTTCTCAAGCTTTCTAATAATCAAATTTTCATATATATTTGTTCTGTATGAGACATCATGGATTTACAGCTCTGGGGGGAAATAAAGGAGTCTTGTGGGTGGCCATGTGGACAGAAGGCTAACATACTGCACCTCTGAGTTTTTTTTTAATTTGCTCCTTTCTCAATTCTGACAGGCTTCTTTCATTCCTAAAGCACTTTCAGTGATATGTGCTTGATTTCTACAAAATTTGTGATTCCATTTTTTGAAATTCACAGAAAATATGTGAAAAGAATTCTGAATTTCCAGCAGTGAAGCCTATGAGGGAATAACTTCTGATATAGGCTTACCTGAGTGTTATTTTATCATAAGAAACACAATTTGACTGGAATAATTCAACATAAAAGAAATTATTTTCAGGAAGAAGTAGAGCTGATAAGAGTCATTGAAAAGTAACTGAAGAACATTTTAGAAATGTCAGGAACTAAACCAAAACTTAGTGCCTTATGATAACAACCATTTTATTTGCTCATGGTTGTGTGGATCAGTAATTTGGGTTGGGCTCAAGTTACTTAAATTCCTTGTTACTTATATGCCCAAACTCATACCAATGGTCTATAAGACCCAATTATTTTGTGTCTTGATTAGATTCTTCTTTCATTTAGTTTAAAGTAAGAATTGCAAACAACTAACTTGGAAATGGATATATTAGCTATTCATTAGAAACACTGGTGTGTGTGTGTGTGTGTGTGTGTGTGTGTGTGTATTGAGGTTACTTAAATGATTGTAGAGGGTGAAGATTGCTGATTGGTGGTGAAGCTAGTGAAAGATGGCCTCAATCCCAAGCCTCCTATTGGTAGTGGCTTTGAGATGGACCCTTCTTTCTATGAGGATTCTCTAGGAGAATAGCTTGAATTTTCTCACATGAAAATAGCACTCCAAAATGGTGAGAGTTGAAGCTGTAGAGACTTGTCAAGTTGTATATTATTACCTCAGTCATATTCTGTTAATTAAAACAAATCTCAAGATTCAAGGGTTAGGGAGACAGTTACTTCTCTCTCTTTTTTGTGGGGAGGGTACCAGGGATTGAACTCAGGGGAACTCTACCACAGAGCCACATCCCCAGCCCATTTTATATTTTATTTAGAGACAGGATCTCACTGAGTTGCTTAGTACCTTGCTTTCTTTTGCTGAGGCTGGCTTTGAACTTAGGATCCTTTTTCCTCAGCCTCCCAAACATCTGGGATTACAGGCTTGAGCCACTGTGTCCAGCTGAGACAGTTACTTCTTATTGGGAAGAGTTGCAAATAATTTATGGTCATTTTTAGTCAATAACATGTGGGTATCAAGAACAATAGTTTTCTTCTGGAAAGATGAAAGGAGTTACCTCCAACCATTACTAACTTTCGGATTAAGGTTGCTTATCTTAGGTAGGGGCATATACCTGTGCTTATCTGAAGAAAGCAGTTTTCATAGATTGGCAATGCTGAAAAGATTACAGTTTGGAAAGACTAATGCCTCAAGCAAATATACAGTGTCATTACTGAAAGGGAAGGATTGAATGCTTGGCAGGTAAAAACAATGGGAGCCATTTTACTGAAAGACTTAGGAAAAATCACCTTTTTTGATCCCTCATTTTTATATTTTTAAAACTTTTTTAAGTATATATTTTTAGTTGTTTATGGGCCTTTATTTTATTTACTTATTTATATGCAATACTGAGAATCAAACCTAGTGCCTCACACATGCCAAGCAGATGCGCTACCACTGAGCCACAACCCCAGCCCTGGTTTATCACTTTTAAAGTAAAAATAATAAGTAAAAGTTTCTTCTGCTGCTATGCTTTTATTGTTCTGATTATCTGTGTTTCCATTCTAACTTTCCTTTTTTTTTTTAATCACCAATTGTTTCAGATAGCCAGAGATCATGGACTATATGCTTCCCTTGAACTTCATGGCAAAATAGAACATTTGGGTTAAATAATCAACATCTCCCATTAGACTAAAAGTTCTGTGAGTACAGGAAATGTCTCTTTTTTATCCCTGAATTTCCATCTCTTGATATGTTTGTAGCACACTAAATATTAATTTCATGTTGGAAGAACCAAGTAATTGATGAAATCTCCAGAAGTATCTTAAGCTTTGTAGACCTTATTTTATTTTATATTAGGAAGTGATTTAATTTACCAGTATACCATTGAACTACATTCTTTTTCAAATTAATATTATTCTCTCCTTTCATCTTTTTCATAATCATCCTTAAATTTGTAAAAGAAAAGCATACACTTTATTTATTCTGCCTCTGACTAAGTTGCCTTGATTTTGGTTACCAAATTCTGCTGGGGTGCCATGGGGACAATTTGATATATTAGTGAAGAATTTAAAAAGGTGAATGAGTGTAATGAATAGGTATCTTCCATTTCCAAGTGAGTAGTAGAATTCCAATTCTTCACTTTTGATTAAATGAATGAAGACCTTATATTTTCACTTGATAAATAAACAAATATAGCTGATAGAGCATTGTTATGATCTCTGGCATAAAAATCAGCAAGGAATTGAGACAATTTTATGAAATTTATATAATATAATCTTTCAATTCCTAAATACTCTACCATGTTGGTTTAGATTTTTTAGTTCTTATAATAACACAGAGATTGTATTCTATCTGGAAAGAGGATGGGGAAACTGCCATAGATTCCAGTTTTTTATGATCCTTAGAAGTTATAAAAAGTTATCCAATTAATATAGAGGACTAAAGTGAGAGGAAGTATTTATGAGGGGCAGTAACCTCATAGCTACTTGGGCCAAGTAATAGGAAGCCAAATCTAGAGTTGGTGACAGGGAGTTATGGTGGGACTAGTCAAAAAGAAAGGTATCCTTTCTGACAGAAATCCTTAATAAAGCATGGTATCCAATGGAGTTGAGGAATCAATCAGAGGAAAACAAAAATCAAGACCACTACCTAATTCATGGGGCTTATTGAAAAGTCAAAAGGTGAGGCCCTTTTTTCAGAACTTAAGAATTTCAAAATGGCAACGTCAGAACATTTAATCAAATGGAGAGACCCTTCTAAGCACAAAGGACTGTGTGACTTCTTACTCAGCAACCTCCAAGAATCTCCCCCTATCAGAGACCTTCAAATCAGCAGAAACTATATATATGAGAATGAACTTACCAAAAACAGAGGGAGGCCATCTTCCTTCACCCATTTCGTATGGCCCAGTAAACACCCTGCTGTTCCCTGTACCCTGACATCTAGTCTCCAACAGCAGAGGAATTACTGACATGTGGGAGACCAACCTTACACGTGACTGAGTTATACTCCCCATTTGGGTGCTGAGGCGCTCAGTTGCAGAAATGTGTCAGAGCTTTCCCCACCCTTCTTGGGTTCGAGGGTCAGAGTCTCGCAAGGGGTGTGTCTTGCTACAGTCCCATGGATGAAGCTGTGCTCACCTGTTCCTTTGTAATATAACCCCCTTGCCCAGTTTAGGATAGAATCTTCCATGGAAGTGCCTTGTGTGTGTCCCCTTCTCTTACTCTGCCCTTGGGTGTGGCCTACCCAGGTGTCAGTCAACCTGCTGATAGTGGACATCATGAAGATAGACTCAGCCCCCTGAAACCTGACCCCTTGCCTCATTTGAATAGCTTCTCCTCAATAAAAGGGGTCAGCATGTGCTCTCACTTTCTTCCTGTGGACCCTTAATTAAGGTCAGAGGAGCTGTCAGAGCGACTCCAAAGAAAAAGGTATTTGTGTCTCTTATGATGTGGTTATTTTGTGCAACCCAGTTAGCCCAATTTAACTGGAGTGACACCTAAGCCTTTTAGTTTCGAGAACAGAAACCTGGCACAGACTAGAAGAGGTAAGTGGGAATATTTTAGAACCAAACCATGCCCATCATTTCCTCTTCACCTGGAAGTGGGGGGCAGTGCAATTGTCTGTGCTGAGAGATAAGGGAATGAGCTTACCTGTTGATGGAAGTAGAAGTTTATTAAATAAATGAACCCAACTGGGTTAAATAGGAGCCTAGGCTAGCAAATAATGATAGCAACTGAATATATACTTATAAAATATATACCTTACAAAATATACACCAAAATATACATCTCACAAAAATAAAATTAATAGTCACACTAAATAAGGGAAAAGGGGAATTTGATAGAGGAAATCTCAGTTGAACAACAGGAAGATATGATTTTAAAACCAGCGTTGAGTCTCCTCAATAAAATAATTACCTAAATATACATATGGCTGTGCTGGAGGTAGAGGAAGAAAATCTGAAGGATAGTGGAAAGGCAGAAGGAGGAGAGATGATAAGGTTTGGGAGTATCTGCAATATCATAGGAAACATTAATATTGAGAGGATTTTAACAGGTAAGGGCAATGTAATAAGCTCTAGGTAGATCAGATATAATTTTTAAAATTTTATTAATTTTTTTACATATGACAACAGAATGCATTACAATTTATATTACACAGATAGAGCAACATTTTTCATATCTCTGTTATATGCAAAGTATATTCACACCAATTTGTGTCTTCATACATGCACCTTGGATAGTTAAGTACATTACACTCCATTATCATTTCTAACTCCTTACCCCACAATGAATCAGCCTCCTTATATCAGAGAAAACATTTGGCATTTGTTTCTTTTGTGATTGGATAACTTCACTTAACATTGTCTTCTCCAACTCTATCCATTTACCTGCAAATGACATGATTTTATTCTCTTTTATTGATGAGTAAAATTCCATTGTGTATATATGCCACTTTATTTTATCCATTTATCTACTAAAGGGCATCTAGGTTGGTTCCACAGTTTAGCTATTGTGAATTGTGCTCCTATAAACACTGATTGACTGGTTTCCTGTAATACGCTGTTTTTAAGTCCTTTGGGTATAGACCGAGGAGAGGGATAGCTGGGTCAAACTATGGTTCCATTCCCAGTTTTCCAGAGAATCTCCAAACTGCTTTCCATATTGGCTGCACCAATTTGCAGTCCCACCAGTATGAGTGTACCTTTTCTCCCATATACTCGCCAACACTTATTATTGTTTGTACTCATAATAGCTGCCATTCTGACTAGAGTAAGATGAAATCTTGGAGTAGTTTTGATTTGCATTTCTCTAATTGCTAGAGATGATGAGCATTTTTTCATATATTTATTGATCTTTTTGTATTTAATTTGCCAGAATTTTATTGAGAATTTTTGCATCTATGTTCAATAGAGATACTGGTCTGAAGTTTTCTTTCTTTGATGTGTCTTTGCCTGGTTTTGGAATCAAGGTGATATTGGCCTCATAGGATGAGTTTGGATGTGCTCCCTTTTTTTCCATTTCCTGAAATAAATTGAAAAGTATTGGTATTAGTTCTTCTTTAAAGGTCTTGTAAAACTTTGCTGTGTATCCATCAGGTCTGGGGATTTCTTGGTTGGTAGGTTTCTGATGGCATCTTCTATTTTATCACTTGATATTGGTCTATTTAAATTGTATATGTCATCCTGACAATATTTTCTATTTTATTGGAGTACAAGTTTTCAAAATAATTTCTAATTATCCTCTGTATTTCTGTAATGTCTTTACTTTTTTCACCACATATGTGAGTAATTTGAGTTTTCTCTCTCCCTCTATTCATTAGCATAGCTAAGGGTCTGTCAATTTTATTTATTTTTTTCAAAGAACCAACTTTTTGTTCTGTCAATTTTTTCAATTGTTTCTTTGTTTCAATTTCATTGATTTCAGATCTAATTTTAATTATTTCCTGCCTCTACTACTTTTGGTGTTGATTTGTTCTTCTTTTCCTAGGGCTTTAGATGTAATGTTAGGTCATTTATTTGTTGACTTTTTCTTCTTTTAAGGAATGAACTCCATGAAATGAACTTTCCTCTTAGTACTGCCTTCATAGTGTCCCAGAGATTTTGATATGTTGTGTCACACATTCTCATTTACCTCTTATAACTTTTTAATCTCCTCCTTGATGTCATTTGCAAGCCATTGTTCATTCAGTAACAAATTGTGTAATCTCCAGGTGTTGGAGTCATTTTTATTTTTTATTTTGTCATTGATTTTTAATTTCATTCCATTATGATCTGATAAAATATAGGGTAGTATCTCTAGTTTTTGTATTTGCTAAGAGTTGCTTTGTGGCATATTATATGGTCTATTTCAGAGAAGGATCCCTGTGCTGCTGAGAAGAAAGTGTATTCAATTATTGAATGATGAAATATTCTATATATGTCAGTTAAGTCTCAGTTATTGATTGTATTATTGAGTCCTATAGTTTCTTTATTCAACTTTTGTTTGAAAGATCTACCCAGTGGTGAGAGAGTTATGTTAAAGTCACCCAAGATTATTGTGTTGTGGTCAATTTGATTCTTGAATTTTAGAAGAATTTATTTGATGAACATAGATGCTCCATTGTTTGGGGGATATATATATATATATATATATATATATATATATATATATATATGATTGTTATGTCTTGTTGATGTATGGTTCCCTTGAATAGTATGAAATGTCCTTCTTTATCCCTTTTGATTAACTTTAGCTCAAAGTCTATTTTATTTGATACAAGGATGGAAACCCCTGCTTGCTTCTGCAGTCCATGTGAGTGGTATAATATTTCCCAACCTTTCACCTTCAGTGTGTGTATGTCTTTTCCTATCAGATGAGTCTCCTGGAAGCAGCATATTGTTGAGTCTTATTTTAAAATTCAATCTGCTACCCTATGTCTTGCGATTGGTGAGTTTAGGCCATTATCATTCAGGGTTATTATTGAGACATGGTTAGTATTCCCAGCCATATTTGTTTACTTTTGTTTTAACTTGACTTGTTTTCTCCTTTGATTAATTTTTCCTTTAAGGTACTGATTCCCTCTTCTGATTTTCATCATTGTTTTTTGTTTCCTCTTCATGGCATATTTTGCCAAGGATGTTTTGTAGTGCTGGTTTTCTAGCTGTAAATTCTTTTGTTCATCATGGAAGGTTTTTATTTCATCATCAAATCTAAAGCTTAGTTTTTCTGGATACAAGATTCTTGGATCACATCCATTTTCTTTCAGAGCTTGATATATGTTGTTCGAGGATATACTAGCTTTCAGGGTCTGTGTTGAAACATCTGCTGTTATCCTTATTGGTTTCCCCCTATATGTAATCTGATTCCTTTCTCTCATGGCTTTTAATTTTCTCTCCTTATTCTGTGTGTTGGATTTTTCATTATGATGTGCCTTAGCATGACTCTGTTATTATTTTGTACATTTGGCCTCATGTAGGCTTCTTGAATTTGGTTTTTCAATTCATTCTTCATGTTTGGAAGGTTTTCTGATATAATTTCATTGAATAGATTGTTTATTCCTTGGTTTGGATCTCTATGCTTTCCTCTATCCCAATAAATCTTAAATTTGTTCTTTTATGCTATCCTATATTTCTTGAATGTTCTGCTCATGGTTTCTTACCATTTTCACAGTGTGGTCTACATTCTTTTCAAATTTATATATTTTGTCTCTGTTGTCTGATGTCCTATCTTCTAAGTGGTCTACTCTGTTGGTGATTCTTTCAATTGAACTGTTAATTTGGTTTATTGTTTCTTTCCCTTAAAGGATTTCTGTAATTTTTTAAGAAATTCTATCTCCCTTTTGAATTAATCTTTTGCTTCCTGTATTTGTTTATGTACTGCCTTGTACAAAATGATCTTCTGCTGCTTGTATTTGTTTTCTTATATCATCCTTTAACTCATAGAACATTTTAATCATGTACATGCTGAACTCCTTATCTGTAATTTCTTCTGCTGTGCTTGCCATGGATTCTAAAAACATGGGATCTTGATTTGTTTGGGGCACTTCCTTCCCTTGTCTTTTCATATTGCTTGTGTATCATCCCTTCTAGCACTGTGGGTCCAGGGTGTTATTGTTTTTACCCTATAGGCTGATAGTGCTTCTGTATGGCTGCAGTATCTCTCCTTTGAGGGAAAGGACAATGTTAACAGATCCCAATATCAACAATATACCAACTACGAACAATTTGTTTCTATTACGACATTTACAATTTGATCACAATGTACAGAAATGTTGAATTTGATTATTATCTATAACATAATCAGTAGGTTTGTAAACAGGTTTTCAGTTTCTGACTGTAAACAAGTGGACAATGAACTGAGGGTGAAGCATAAGATGATATGCTAAGGAGTTAGGTTGTGAGGATATAGAGTTAATATATCTTAGGAAGTGTGAAAGAGAAATCTAATGAAGAGGGCTAGTATCAAGAGAACAGGTAGGAAGTAATTTTGGGTAGGAAAGTACGTGGGAAGGCAGTAGAGTACCTAAAACAAACAAACATATGTATTCAGAAAAATAAAGGATATTCGAATAGTAAAAATTTGGTGGGGAAAAGAAAAGAAAAAAAGCATATACAACACACCTATAGTGTATTATTTAAATGTCCCAGTTCTCAAAATCCTAATTCATGAAAAGTACTTGTTTTCACATATGTTGGGGATGAGAGGTCAGGGAGATAAAAGTGAAGAAGAAATTGAAAAAAAAAAGTCTTGAAGGAAGAAAACAGGGTTGGTTGATAGTTTTAGAAATCTGTAAGTTTCTTGCTTCCCTTATCCTCCAATAGGTGGGTTGTCTATTAGCTGGTATCTCTGCCCTCAGGATGGTAAAGTAACCAGGGTGGGAAGGCTGGTCCTGGTGCAGCAGCCTGGAAGCGAGGTATGGCACCTGCCAGTCCCTGCAGAGAGACTGCCTGCACCTCAAGGGTCTCTTTGTGTCCCCTCTTATGACTTGAGTGCCCTGTCCTCTCTCCCTATCTTGCCTGAAGATTTTTCAGTTTCTGCTCTGTTAGTCTCCAAACTTTTGCCCTGTTTTCCTCTCTCTTAGCAGTTCCCAATTGAGGGATCTCCCTCACTAAGGGGCTCCCCTGGGCGGCGCCCTGGTTGCACAACGCACCTGTCCCACTGAGCGCTGTTTTCTGTTGGGCAGCTACAGTGCTGGGTTACCACCACTGGGGAGAAGAGGAGTTGGAAACCAGGTACCTGGCCAGCTGGAGTTCCAATCTGGAAGCTGCCTCCACCAAATATGGCGAGGAACATGAGCCAAGATGGAAGCGGTCCTCTTCCAGCATAGGGGTGTCAGGTGGGGTAGGGGGAGCTGGGTGATGGCGTTGTGCTATGTGTTCAGAGATGAGCTCTGTAACATTCAGTACTGTGGCTTTGGCTATCTTCAGAGCCTTGCGATGCCTCCAGGTGCAGGTAAATTACTGCTAGGGGACTATGGTAGTAGCTGCGGAGATAAGTCACAAGATGGAGGCGACCAAGGGAGCCCCTGGTTGGTAGATGAGGGTCCACAGGGGAGTGTTGGCCAGAGTTCCTGTGGGTAGGTAGCAGCTGAGTGTCATGCATGAGAGCAGAGCAGTGTCTGGAAGTTCTGTAAGGGTGCTGATAGGTGATCCTGCTAAGGTGCTCTTGAGCCCTGTGTTGGCTACCACTTAAGGAGTTGGGTATCAGAGCCAAGAGTCCTGCTCCAATGCTGAGGCCAGGAGCCCTGCATGGGGGCACAGTACTTGTGATTTCTGCTTGATAGTAGCTGTGTAGGGGTCCTCTATCACTCTCATAGAAGCAGTATTCCCACTAGTTGAGACCTGGGTCACACAGAATGCTGCCTCTATCTGGCCGCCATCTTGATAGTCCCTCCATATATCATTTATATTTCATCATGACCTTGCATTAGCCACAGAGATTTTATATTTTAAATCAATCTGTAAAAATCAAAGCCATAGATGATATATAAACTTAAAGCTATCTTTCAGAAGACAATTTAGAGCTTGCATATTTTTTGTGATTCTTCATAAAAAATGTTTTCTTTCATATTTCATGCTAGCCTGTGAATTACAATGAAACGAAGAGACTGAAAATCAGAGAGCAGACCAGAAAGACTTTCTAATTGACCTCCCAGATACAGGAACATAACCCTATAATAAAGGGGGAAGGAAAGACAGAGGCAGAGAAAGTGCTGTTTGAAAATAAAAATGGTGCTGGCTTTAGGGAAGAACAATTGAGTATAACTGTGTAAATGACACAGTGGAATTATGCTGGTAATTTCCCCCTGCTGCACATATAAATTATGCAGAGAATATTGGATTGGTAACTTCTTTGTAGTGAAAACTGCCTTTTCCATTCCAGGCTTGGCAGAGGTGAGAATAGTGCTGAGAAGAGTTAGAGAGCATGCAATGAAGAAACAGGGTCATAAAAAATCCTGTGTATTACACAGGATACTGGAAGACCGAAAGTCTAAACCTGCAGCTTGGAAGCCAGATTTAGGAAGAGATACATTTTATTTAACCTGGGAATTGGTCTACCATGTTGGCAGGTATAATGAGCTTCTTAAATAATTAACAATTTTAGCTAATTGCTTGATCCACTACAAAATTAGCTCTAAGCTGATGTTTTCTTTTGCAAGCATTTTTTAACTTTTGTCTTACTCAGATTCTTCATTTCTAGTCTTTTAAAAAAATCCAGTAATGCACCAGAAAGGCAATATCATATAGTACATTAGTAAATAAATGTCTTCAAAACTTATGTAGTCTCCTGACAGTAGATTTGACATATATTTTTCATGTTTTAAAATGATCAATGTAACATCTTCTTGGGGCATAATTTGCAGAAACATGACAGATGGGGAATGCAAAATCCCAAGAAAACTGCCTGTCTGAGGTTACTGTTAGGTTCTTCACATTTTACAAGATATGATTTGGTTCATTCTCTGTAGTTACTTTTCCTTAGTGGAAGTAAAGATATGTGTCAAATAATGAGAGCACTCATTACATGAACACACTTTTTCACAGAAAAGATACTATTTGCTGAAAATGATCACTTCTTTGAAAATATTCACTAAACTGATATTTATAAGCAATGTTCTATATCATTGTAGCACATATGTGCTATATTATTATAGCATATATAGAAATAAAATAAGAACCAATAGAATTATAATAAGAAGCAGAAATATATAGCATTTGTTCAGGACACAGAAGTATTAGGCAGACCTTCTTGAGCTGAAATAAAGGTGTTGGCAAGGGCTGTGCCCTCATCCTTCCCTGCAGCTCTAGGGGAGAAGTGATGTCTTGCTTTTCTGGCTTCCAGAAGCTACCCACACCTCTTGGCTCATGGCTCCCTCCTATCATTGAAAGTAATTCTGATTGTTTAAATGTTTCTCACAACAAATTACTCCAACCTCCTCCTTAGTCCTCTTTTTTCCACTTTTAAGAATCCTTGGGTTTACCTTGGGCCCACTGAGATAATCCAAAACAATCCTCTATTTTAAGATCAGCTGATTAGCAAGCTTACTTCCACTTTCAACTTTTAATTCACTCTTGCCAAGTAAGGTGACATATTCACAGATTGCAGTGATTAGGATGTGAATATCTTTAGAGGACCATTATTTTACAGAAAGAACAAGTAATACTTACTTCATAGTATTTTTGTGAGGATTAAAGGAAGCAGTATGTAAAGCACTCTGAGAAGAATCTCCCTAATAGTAATACTAGAAGTATTCGGCTGAGTAGAGAAGATGAAATCTGAAAGGCAGATAATGAGTGGAAACACTTCAACTTTCCAAATTAGAAAACTTGGGATGCATTTAGTGTGAGTGTCTTAGTAAGGAAACAATGCTTTCTGTTCTGAGAACACCAGATATAGACTAGATCATTCACAGTTATTGTACTGCAAAAGGGGCATTTATACACAGGAACACAGGAGTAAAGCCAGTCAAGAATGACAAGGATGGAGAGTCAACCTGAAACTACACAATTTTGAATACAGTATAGAGTAGTGGTTAAGCTTAAGAGTGGGGCTAACATTGCTTATGTTATCCTTCCAGTGACCTGTGCATTTATACAGAAAAACTCAGAGAACTCCATGCTTATCCAAGACTTCCTGTAGCCATCTTGAAATTCTAAATGATTTTATCTGAATTGGAATCCCATAGGACATTGGAGCATGCGTGTGAGCCCACAAGATGTATGTGATATACAAGCCTGTTATTCCTTTCCAATCATTTCCTGTGTAGGTTTCATTATACACCATGAGCACAGAATTCTGAGAGATGCACAATGTATGAAATTCAGCTAAACTCAGAGTGAGTATGAGATTAGTACAGCGTTCTGGGTGTTATTGCACAATAGGGTGATTAAAGATAACAATTATATTCTACACATTTAATAAAGTTTGAGGAAAAGATATTGGAAGTTTTCACCTTAAGGAAATGAGAAATGTTTGAGGAAATAAAGATGTTTAACTTGATTTAAATATTATGCAATATATACATTATATCCCATTAATTTGGACAGTTTTTTGTCTTTATGTATCATTCAGAAGATGAACACTTAGCTGGATGTGGTAGACCATTCCTGTAATCCCAGAGGCTTAGGAGGCTGAAGCAGGAGTATGTCAAGTTCAAAGTCAGCCTCAGCAACCAAGGAAGGCCTAAGCTACTTAGCAAGACCTTGTCTCAAAATAAAGAAAATAAATAAATAAAAATAAAGAACTGGGAATGTGGCTCGGTGGCTCAGCACCCTGGATTCAATCTTTAGTGTACTCTCCCCCAAAAAAAGATTAAAAACAAGGGGCTAGGGTACAAATCAGTGATAGAGTGCTTGCCTAGCATGCACAAGGCACTGGGTTGAATAAAATAAAATGATAATAAATAATCAAACTTTTAAAATATAAGAATGCTACTCAAGTCTGCAACTGTGTACATGTGGGTGCCAACAGCCAAGACCATACTTTCCATCTGAATCATCTGTCTTCAAACACAGACAGAAGGCAATGACTTCAACACAAAGGAACACATCACCTTCTTTCTCACTCATATTCTTTGCTCTGTATTAGCTGACCACTCACCCTGATAATGGTGTAGAAGCCAGAGACAAAGGAAATACATAGTTTATAAATCTTTTAGATCTTACTCATCTTTCAGTTAAAGGGTAGAGAGTGCTGGCACAATATATATGTCTATCAAAAAGAACAATAGAAACAATTGGGTTAGTTTCATGCAGCATTTGCCCTGTTCTGCTAACAATGAAATACATATGCATATGCAAGCTATGAAAATAAAAATGGTGGCAATTTCACTGATACTGCCTGTTAGCTAAATGCTCTTGCATTTGCATTTTGAACAGGTATTGTATAATATAAAGATGAGTGGGAACACTCATGTTAAACATTTAAAATTTAATAACATAAAAGTTGAAAGTTGAGAGAAAGACCACAGAAGGAAGGAAAACACTATATTTTAGTAACTTTAAGAGCACTTTTTCTTGCTTTTTGAACAAATGACCCTGATTTTTATTTTACACTGCACCCTGCAAATTATGTTGCCAGCCATGCATGAGAGCTCTAGAGTTAGATCACATCTGAGAATTCCAGGTCCCCCTTCTACCAGTTATGTAACCTTAGATTAATTGCTTAAAATCTTTGAACTTTAGCTTTTCTCATAGGGGAAATGGAGCGTTGATAGGGTTTTAGTCAGAAGAATCTGAGTCATCCATATACTACACTCCGAGTACTACCTGTCTCACACCACTAGAATAGAATCTATACTATAATAGAGTCTTTGTCTACTTTATACCTAAAACTATATCTAATAGATATTTGGTCAATAAATAATTTTCAAAATAATGAATGCATGTAACAAATAATATCATTAGCTTCCTAGAGCTGACCAGGTTAGCAGTGTATTTTTTAAAATGTTAATTTCTAGACCCCACAATTCATAAGTTCCTTATTCACTATTTTTTTAGTAGAACCCAGAAATATAAATTTTAAAAAGCTCTCTGGTGATTTTGATGGATTCCACGGTTTAGGGGCCACTGCACTTTTAGTGCTTTTCCACATACTCACGCTTTTCCTGACTGTATTCCCTCTGCCTGTTTTTCTCATTTGTTTTCTCCTTATGGTGAAACTCTAGATATTTTTCTGTGCCTAGCTTGTCTTACCCATGATGTAAGACAATGGAATGCATAATTCACTTGTCATATTTTATTATGAACGCTTGGTGTGGACACTAAGTGTTGTAAACTATTTAAAGATTGTGTATATAATTTGTACATATTTTATACCTAAAGGGCCTAACACACACAAAAAAAGAAACTGAAATGGTTACTGAATAAATGATTAATTATTGGATTCACTTCCCTGGAGAAGACACAATGGAATGACAGTGAAGGCAATGTTCATTATCTAAGATGAGGAGACTGAACCCTTATGTGAAAAGAAAGTTTAAGCCACTTTTGTATCACAGTGGTATATGTACCTGAGGACAATAAACCTGACACGGGAGTCCTCTTAGGAGTATACATGAGACATGTTTTGATTTAGTTAAGTGATATGTTGGAGGCATTTGTCACTTTCGAAAGAAACTTGTCTTAACTACTGAACATGTCCATGAAAGAGAGAAAAAAAGAATGGATAAAAACAAAGCAGATGGTTTAATTTTGCCCAAATTTGGGGCCCAAATTATCCATATCAGAAAAATCAGATAAGGAAATACTTACACAACTTTAAAGACAGTTTTATCAGATAAAATAGTAGTTTTGTATCATTTCCAGATTATATGTTTAACTATAACGTGTATATATTTGTTCCATGTCATAAGAACCCATTTTTATCACAACATAAAGTTTTAATATTATTCTTATCATAGAGATATTAAGGGATTCCTCCATGACATTATCTAAGGGATGAAAATCTAGCTTTGTCCCAAAATACATGATATATGTAAGGGCAGATTATCATAAATTCTATCACTGCAAATTGTATTTTACGATTAAGCTCCAAAACCTCTATCAAAACTTTAATATTTCACTTGATGTTTCATCAATACTTCCATAAGAATTAGTTTAATCAGGAAACTTGAATAAATCCCTTGGAAAACCTTCCATCTGCCTTTGTAGAGCAGGAGACACCCAAGGGCACTGGTTTCCATTGGAATCCTATTTAATCCAAGTAGAAGGATCAGAAAGGAAGATTCCTGCAGCTAAATTATGTGTTTGTCACAGCTGTGCTTGACGTGGGACCTGTTGTAGATTTACTAACATGAAGATGAACTTCAGTACACTTCTACTGTTCCCAATCCGAATCGATTTAATTATGTAGACGGTTGTAGGAAATGCCTGCATTTGTGATCACTGGAGATATATCTGATACTTGAGATGGTTCAAACAGTAAAAAGTGAGGGTAGAAGAAGGCATACATCCAGCTTTGCTTTCCTGGTATATGTATAGTTGTATTGGCAGAGAGAAGAGTCGTCCAAGGGATTGCTTTTCTCTCGACCAAATGTCACTATTACTTAAATCGACCATGAACAGTGCAGCACAATCAGGCAGACAGAGTTTCCCAGTGAGTGAGCCTTGTAATAAGAAGCAAAGTCCCTGTAGTCTTGTCCAAATTAACTTAACAAAGAAAGATTTCATAGATACTATTGAATACAATATGGAATACGCTTCTGTAGCTGAAAGGAAGGGCTCTTACAGGCAAAGAACTTGCAGAAACATGAGTCTTCCCTTTGGATACATGGTTGCTGGGACCAAGTGAGATTATGTATGAGCATTACAAACAAAAAGGAAGGCTGCCTGGTGGATTCAGGAAGCATAGATGCCACAAGCTCTGCCCTCTATCCCAATCCCTGGCTACAGCAAGTAAAGTAATATGACATTTCCAGAAGAGGAATGGACCTGAAATCAGGTCACATGGATGCTTGTTCTGTCTCTGTCATGCTACCTGGGATATACTGTATGACCTTTTAGTGTCTAGATTTTTTTTTTTTTTACCTAAAAATTCCGACTAAAGATCTTGTCCTGCTTAATTTCAGAATTAACAATCAAATGATATCCTGCAAGTAAAAATCTAGAAAAAGAAAAGCAGCATTTACAAATATAAGCCCAGCTCATATTAAAGAATATGCTTGTGGTTTCTAGGGTTAATTACGCTGATCCTTGATTTTCAAAAATATTGATATGTTAACTTTCTCACAGACTTTGTCTAAACTGGCATCCTTTTTTAGTTAATTGTCCTGTTAACTCAGTGAAAACTGATGAAGGAGTTATATAGAGCCATGGTCTAAAGAAGGGGTCTCAGGGTTTGACATCATCAGGCACGATTTGTGTCATATGGTATCCATGGTAAGGCATACAGCAAGGTACATTTTGTCCCAGCAAAAAAGTTAAGGTTGGTAAGAATAATTTCTTATGAATTTATCTTGTCCCACATATAATTTCAATCAAAACTCCATTTGAATGACCATCAAACATTTGTCACAAAGGAAACAAATGGTCACCATGATGAACAGGAAGAGCTGCTTTAAACTCCAGACTTTGGAGATAAATAACAAATCCATTAGAGGTCAAAGGGCTTATGGCGTTAGTTCTGTAATGACTAAATTCTGAGAGTTTTACTTTTGCATGAATGTATGAGATGGCAGTTGTTAGCCTTGTGAAACCTGGTTGCTTAGAGACAGCTGACTGATTAGAAGATAGTTGCTATCTGCGTCTATAATTATTTGATTACTATTACTGTGGTAGCCCTCGGTGGGATCCTGAAAATGGTAATATGGTGCAGCATTTCACAAACGTAGGACCATAAAAACTCAATATATATCCTAGTAAAAAAGATTTATAATGTCCCTTCCTTGCCAACTCAATGGGCTCATTTAAAGAATAATACAATTATTTGCTCTCAGCTTATAGAGTTGCTTCCTTTCAATCCCATTATGAAATAGAATCATAGGTTATTATCAAAGAAGAGGGGGAGAAAACAAACCCCTTCTGAGAAAAGAATATCAGAGATTGATCCTGCTTGGGTCTCAATCTCATAATTGAATAAATGGCAACTTTAAAACATCTGAATGTGAGAAATGCTGAGGCATTTTATTTCACGTGTGATCATATTAGTGAGTAATAAATAGCATGAAAATAGGTTACGTTTTTATTTATTTGTGCTGAGACTTAGGATAGACTCTCTAGAATTCGCTCTCTGAGGATACATCCTGGGTAGGTTTGAAGCAGGAATTTAATCATATCTATTTTGTCCCTCAAACAAATGAAATCACAGCAAACAAAGACAGTACACCTGCCTCATATTGCTATGTACACTTGTCACAAGTAATCTTTGTAACTAGGAGCCACAAAGCAATTGTGTCATAATTATAATGGAAGTGCACGTGGTTAAGAGAGAAAATGTGGTAGAAAGCAGGAATCTCCTGCTCTCCAGCTCTCACAGCATGCATCGATAGCACAATGGCCCATGTCCACCTCTGGTGGATGAGGGTGTTGCTCTAAGGTTTTCTGCTGAGATGTGTATATTTGACATTATTTATGTACTTATTGGTAAGGTATGTGCCAACACCATTGTCTCTTACCTACCATATTTTTTTCTTAAAGTAATTTTTTTCCCAGGATATGTTTTTCATTCTTAAAATCTTTTTTTTTTCACTTAAGATACTCTCCAACATGTGGCAGATTCTTGGGCAGTTGAAAAAACCTATATATTGAACTTATGAAAGAACTGTTGCAGTGATTCATAGATGTCCACTGTCTGATTAAACACCACATGGCTTATGCTCACACCTGTCTTTAAATACATTTTATTTATTCAGTGCAGCTGCAGAAAAATCGATGACTTAAATTATTCTGATGGACTCACCTGAAAGTCTATGCAACTAAATGCTGTGCTTCATCTGAAATACAAAAACTGTTATTGAGAGTGATTTGGACGGCTCAAGGGACAAGGAGGTTTTGTGCTGGACTATCTGTTTTCTGCCTGATTCTTTCTGTACCTGTGGACATGGAGTGCTCCCTCCATGGACAAGGTCAGCATTTAGCAAGAAAGATCCCCCACTGCCTCTTATATTTTATAGCTGATATGTTGGATTCCTCCCCTTGCCATCCATCCCAGGTCTTTCCCTGTTCTCTGTCTTAAAACTTCTTGCCTTCACCTTGTTAGAATGGCTTCTTTTATTTTGCTTTTTGGATACAACATTTGACTATTTGTCTTAGTTATGTTTTGCAGTTGTCCTCTGAAAGCTTGAGCTACAAAAGAACTGCCCCTAAGATTTCTCCTACCCTGGATTACGAAACTATTGCTCCTATAGGTTTGACCAAATCCCCTGAAAAAAGACTGGACCCTTTGTGGTCATTTTATTATGCAATTTTGAGGAGTTAATGAGTGATGATCATGAACTTTGTCTGAATATAAACATATATAAAATAATTGGTAATTAAAATGTAATATGAACTGAGTACAGACAAGCCCTGACCAGAACATGCTGTCTTCTGATGCTTTTGTGACAAGTAACATGAGAAGAAACATTCTCATGTTCTCAGGTACATCAAAACTAAGGGTGGTGGTGGGGATCCTAACAAAGTTTTCTAATATTTCTAACAGCAATTTTAAGGTGTTTTGTTCATGCAATAAGACAATATTTGATCAGTATAGAAAAGATTAACTCTCAAAATAAAGATCATAAAGATAATCCATAACCCCAATATGCTGAGTATAACAATAAACCATTGATTTTTACTTTTTAACTTTTTTATTTTGTTCTATACAAATACTTTGCCAGAATTTTAAGAAAAATTTCTTAAGATAGCAAAAATGGTTTGGGAGTAAAGAATCCTTTGTAATACCTATTTTATCCTTTTGAAATTAAAAAATATCATTAATTTTCTTTCCCTTAATATGCCCCTCATTCTAAGATTTAAGTTCTCAGGTTGTAATTAGTAACTTGGGCTGATTATTTCTATATTAAATTATTAGTATGAGTTAATTGGAATTCTAATTGTCAAAAAAAGGTGAACAATGTATTAATCACAAATTCCAAAAGTAACTTTAATTTGATATTTCCATTGATATCAACATGACAATAGCGATTTCTATTATGTATTGTTAATCTGTATAATTTCTTCATCTCCTGGGGATGTCACATTGTGTTTCCCAGTGATAATATTAATATGCCTCTGAATTACTTCAGGCTTTAAAATGCTATTAATATACCCAGGATGATCTATGTTGGATCTGTCAACATTGGTGATCAAATTTTCTTCACATATTACATATTTTTCTCATTTTATCCAATCTACATTGATATATGTTTTTGTAATGAGCTTGATTACTATGCAAAATGTTTAGACAATAATCAGAAAACTTCTCTAAACATATCACTTTTGTCTTTTGATATGTCTTATAAATATCGAGTAAATTGAATTTATCTTTACTAATTAAAATTATTCTGCATACCTGAACTGAAAATTCTCACCAAATTAGATGCTTGTAAAATTATTTTAATTATCAATTTTATGATTTAATTGTGAGGTATGTATATCATTAAGAAAGATGACATCAATAATACCAAAACTAAGGAAGATTTCATTTGGCTAAAATGGATTATTTTTCTTTGGATGGCTATCCCTTCTTATAAACATAAATATAGCACCTAGGAAATCCATCATACCATGTTGTCAAATAATACATCAGACATTTTTTTTTCTCTCTCTCTCTGAAGAGCTCCTAAGAAACGGAATAGCCACCTGTGTCTGGGTTGGTTTGTCTGCAACAAACCAACCAGACCATGTGTTTAATTGTAAGGTGTTTCTGGCATGTTTCTGGACACAAAATAATAACCTAGTAATTGTCATTTCATTTTTTTTAAAAAAAACACCATTCCTTTTTATACTAAAGGCTTGATGGTTGTTTTGCTAATTAAAATGGAAAAACCCTCAGACTAATCTCTGAACGCTAAAAAATTTAGCTTTCAAATTTTTTTCAGAGATTGGCCCAAAATGGCATTTTTGTCAGCTTTTTTTTTACTGCTGTAACTGAAAGATATAACCAGAACAATTGCAGAGGAGAAAGAGTTTATTTGGGGCTCACAGTTTCAGAGGTCTAATTCCACAGGCAGTTAGCTCCATTCCTTGGGGCTTGAGGTGAGGCTGAATATCATGGTGGAAGAGTGTGGCAGATGGAAGCAGCTTCACATGTTGATCAGAAAGGAGGGAGAGAGAGAGAGAGAGAGAGAGAGAGAGAGAGAGAGAGAGAGGAGAGAGAGAGACTCCACTCTCTAGATACAAAATATTTATTCCAAGGCATGTCCCCCATGATCCACCTCCTCCAGCCACACCCTGCCTTCAGTTACAATTTAGTTAATCTCATCAAGGGGTTAATGCACTAAGACAATCATAACCCAATCATTTATCCTCTAAACCTTCTTTTATTGTCTCACACATGAGCTTTTGGGGGACACTTCCCATCCAAACCATAAAATGGCTGTTCACTATGTTTGTAAGAATAAGATAGGAGTAAGAGAAGCTCGAAAATCATGAATCCAAGTGTAATCTGCTCTCCAGCTTTCGGAACACTGGATCCTATGCTGCATTACTTTAAAATAGAATGTTTTCTCCTTCTTCTTCACCCATTTAATAGTCAGGTAGTAATTCTAAAGCTGCTGTGTGTTGATCACAATTGTGTGGTTCCTCAAACTTACATGAATGTAAACTGAACCTTGATTTCCTAAGGGATGAAACTTCCTGTATATGGAAAAAAGTGGATTAAACCTAAAGTATTTTCTAGTCACATGTTCTCAATGTAGGAAATTCATATATGTGTGTATATTCATTTATCCATTAATTTATCATTAAATAAATACTTTTCATGGTCCACTCTGTTCTAAGCATCAGGCTAGGCGTTAGGAATGCCAAAGTGAAAATCCTGGTTACCCACAGGGAAGGAGTTTTCAGTTTACCACAAACAACAGCCTGTCAATCAAACACAATCCTGGATGAGGAAGCACATTCTTCAGAGAGGAGGTCAACATCTGAGTAGAGTCTCAGGAGATCAGAGATCAATGAGAGTCATCTAGATTGGTTAGATGGCAGAGGGTGGAGAGAGAAGCTTGCATAAATTTTTTAGAGCTGGAAAGCACATTGAACTAGTATCACTTAGTGTCACTTGAAGAATCAATATATTTTAGACATGTGAGTTTGGTGCTTTCCATAGAAGTGAAAGTCCATATTGTTATTCAATACATACTGGGTGCTAAATTCTGGGATTTCTGACACCCTGTTTATTGCTGAAAAATATAAATTTGTCAAATGAAGTCTCTAAGATAATGCAATAGTAATAACTATGTTTAACAATACATTTAGGGCATTGTAAGAAAAAAATTCTTGTAGTATTAAACTAGCTTTAATTTTAGTATATAATGGATAGACTTCTTCTGCACCCTAACCATAAAGGCTTTGCACATTACAGGTATATTTTTGATTTGTTAATTAAAACATAATGCTAATTAATACTACTAGGTCATAGGATTAAATATATAATTCATGCTGCTAGTTATAATACATCTGCAGAGAGCAATGAGATTAACTTCATCTTTATAGGGGGAAAATTCATCATTGAGATGCAGAATATAGATTACATATTAAACAAAAGGGAAAGCTCAAAGGAGTGACAATAGCCTTAAAACGTATTCACTACTGCAGTTCAAATGATAGGGACATCGCTGCTTTGATGGTGCTGTGAAAGTAGCATTCAATAACTTGTCTTTGAAAGTTTACACTGGTGAGGAGAGTGGTCTCTTAGAGAACAGCTCTTTGCTTTCAGATGGCTTCCAGTGTTCTGGAAATGACCTAAGCAACAGCAGCTACTCTCCTGGTAGCAATCGCTGTGACTGAAGGAGTTTCTGGGGGAGTATTGATACCTGGGCTCTGCTGTTAATTAAAAATGTCATTCTATTTCAAGATGTGCTTTCAAGATGAGAAAAATCTCTGTTTTTCTTCTTGATGATTCACAATAATAATTAACGTATAATGAGGAAACTTATCCTAGTTTGACAACATGCTCTTAGGAAGGAACTTGAAAAAGGACTTCAAAATAGTCATCTGAAAACATTATGCAGCCACATTATAGATGCAGTAATTAGATTGGATGTATTAGGAATGAAAATATACCTAATAGTGTGTTGTTCTCTGGAAAGGTAAGGATTCTCATATTAATAAAAATAAAATCTAGCTGTAATAGATGATGTATGTTATATAATACATAAGAAATATAATATATAAGGAAAATATTGTTATGGTTCAGACATGAGGTGTACCCCAATAACTCACATGTAAAACAGTACAAGAAGGTTTAGAGGTGAAATGATTGGGTAATGAAAGCCTTTACCCAATCAGTGCATTAATCCCCTGTGAGGGATTAACTGGGTGGTATCTCTTGGCAGATAGGGTGTGGCTGGAGGAGGTGGGTCAACTTTGGCCCTTATATTTTGTCCTTGGTGAGAGAAGTCTCTTATCTGATTCCTGGTGTTATGTCCTGAGTTGCTTTCCTTACTTCCCTCTTCTGCACTGATATTCTGCCCTGCCTCAGGGGAATGGAGTTGGCCATCTATGAAGGGAGACCTCTCAAACCATGAGTCCGCAAATTAACGTTTCCTCCTCTGATTGTTCCTGTCAGGCCTTTTGGTCATGGCAGTGAATAAGCTGACTGAAACAAATATCATATAAAAATATTAATAATAGGAAAAGAAAAAATTATGGTGAAAATATCAAATGAGACCAAGAGTTATGTTCACCATAGTAACCATTATAATTTAACAAAGATCTTATTTATAATTAGTAATTATTTACAAAGCCACACAGCATCAAAATATGTAAAGCAAAGAGTGAGAAAATGAGGAAAATGTAATAAATCCTATTGGAAAATTCAGAACATATTTCTCATAATCCCAAAGATTCTATAGATTAAAAATGATTAATGGCAGAGAGAAACTAAAAAAAGTACACTAGTTGATTATAAACACAATGAAGTCACTGCACCTAAAGTGGCAAAGAGATGAACAAAGAGATGAAGCAAGTTGTTACATATTATTCTACTTATATAACAATAAATAATCTCAAGAACATAGGTAATAGTGAAATGTAATGAAATAAATAAAGGTGATAATTTAAGTAATTATTAAATTTGCTTATAATCTTATTTATTTAATTTTAACTTAATACAATTTTATTTTTAATAATGGCCATTTTTCTTCCTTTCTTGGTACTGGGGATTGAACCCAGGAGTGCTTTACCACTGAAATGTGTCCCTAGCCCTTCTTTTATTTTATTGAGATAGGGTCTCCCTAAATTGCTTAGGTCCTTGCTAAATTGCTGAGGCTACCCTTGAACTTGTGATCCTCCTGCCTCAGCCTCCAGAGTTCTTGAGATAACAGGCATGAGCTACTGGTGATAATGGCTATGTTTAATGGTGGGCTTGCAAATGAGCCAGAACTGAAAAATCTGTTTTCTGAAGCCAGCTCCTCCTGGTACATTTCTGCCAGGGTGAAAAATCTTTGGGACACTCAGTAAAGAGACAATTCAAGCTGTTTTCCACCTTCTCCAATAGGATCAAAGAATTTAGGTCTCATAAGTGAGAGTTTCAAGGGATCAAAGCAAAGAGAGTTTCAGTTTATTATCTGGTGCAAGCAACAAAACTATACAGGAGCGCAGGTCTTTTTTATCCATCTGTTTCAGAATCAGAACTGAGGGATGGAAAGTTTATCAAAGGGACATGTACTGTTGCGCTTATTTAAACAGAAGGATGACATCAGACATTTTCTGATGGAAACATACAAAGAATAAAGATGGTATGAATGTCAATTTCTCCCAAATCAGTTTAGTCAATTAAAATAAAATTTTATTGTAAGGACAATTTTTAATAAACTTTGAGAAGATAGTTTTTTATATTTATCTGGATTAGAAAAAAAATTGTTTCAGCTAAGAAAGTTTTGAATTGGAAGAACTATAATAATGTCATGAGAATCACGTGGGTTGCTTCATATACAGTGCCTCACCAAAGATGGCTTATTAAATATCAACTATTTTATACATAAATCAGATACTAACTAAATACAAGTAATGTTAATACAATATATGTAGGGCATAACATATCACTTTATTACATATTGTATAAATGAACATCCACATAAAAACAATAGGTCTAATAAAAATATCTTTTACCATTTATTTTGAAGTTGCCAATTGTGCCCTTGCTGAATCAACCCTTGTCTTCATCCTGCTCAGAGGTGCCACTATCCTGAGGTTTGTTTTTGTTATACTTTTGCTTTACTTTATGATTTTTCCACATACATTTGTATTCCATAGTATTGTATTAAGAATTTTGGATGATATCAAGGTTTATTTAAATTCATTCATTCTTATGCATTATCCGCAACATACTTTCGTTTCCCTCCATGAGACTTTTTCTGAGATTGAATCATATTGTATGTATTTTACTCATTTTTACCATTGCTTATCATTCAAGGGAAACCCCCAAGTTTATTTATTCATTCTATTTTTCACATTAAATAGGATTGTCTCTGGTTTCTGCTTTTAATGCCATCACACCTATGAATATTTACATATATCCACTTGTATTCATATGCAAACATTTTGTTTCATCAACCTAAGAGTTGCTTCTGAACTATGAGGTATATTCACCTTCATATATAAAATAAAACTAAGGTATTTTCCCAAATGTTTGTGTACATTTAATACTTCACCAGATGTGCATAAATGTTGTTATTTTCTTTCTGTCTCCACTTATACACAGCAAAGAATTTTTCATTTATTTTAAACTGTATTTATGTAATGGTATCTTGTTGTGTTCTTGGTTTAAATGATCTGATTATTAGTGAATCTGAGCCTCTTTTCATTTTTTTTAACATTTCAGTTTATTCTTCATTTAAGTGACAAATTTTTCCCAGTTCTTTCTTTCTTTCTTTTTTTCTTTTTTTCACTGAAAATGTCTCTATTTTACCCTTGTACTTAAAGGATTTTTTTTCTTAGCTATTGAAATCTTGTTTGACCATTATTTTCTTAGTCCACGGAAGGCATCTGGTTCCATTGTTGTTTTTAAGAAGTCAGCAGTCAGTCTAATTGTTGCTCCTCTTTTTCCTCTCAGGATGCTATTAGAGATCTTTTATTTGATGTTCTGCCATACTTAGTTGTGAGTTGCTTTCCACTTAATCTTTCTGAGATTTGTTTGGCTTCTTAAATCTAAGTGTCTTTCATCATTTCTGGAAAAATTTCAGCCACTGGATTTTCTAACATAAAATTTCCTCTCTTCCAGAAACTTTGATTATACATGTGAGATCTTATCATTCCATCTTCTGTCTCTATCTTTCTTAACATCTAATATTTCTCTGTTTTATTTCCTCCCTGTATGGGATGCATTCTGGATAATTTCTACCAAATTATCTTCAAGTTCATTACTGTTTTCTTTAATTAGATCTTAATTTGTTGTTAATCACATTCCAATTTTTTATACTTAATAAATTGTAAAGTTATATATTTCTTTGCTTTCCTGAAAGTAACACAACTTGTTCATCATGAAATTTTATTTTTCTTGAATTTGACTTGCTACCATTTTGCTCTAAATTTCACATCTAGGTTCAGAGTGAAATTGAATTGTACTTTTTTCTCCTCTTCTCCTTAAAGGTTTTTATATGAGGTTATTTTGCTAAATAGAGTTCCTCCACCTCAGTGCTATTGTCTGTTAGTACCAATTCTTTGTTGTTGGGAATTGTTTTTGTACTTTGTGGAAGTTTGCTAGCATCTCTGGCCTCTGCTCACTGAACGACATCAGTATCTCCCCTGATACTCATAGTTACGGTAACATAGAAATGTCTCCAGAAAAGCCAAATAGATCCATATCAATTGAGAACTGCGATTTCAGAATGATCAAAATAGCTCAGAGTAAAAATTATTCTACAGTATGTATGGTCCATACTCTTTAAAACCATCAAAGACAAGAAAGACAGGGATAGACTGTGAAACTGTGCTAAGATTAAAAGAAACAAAACTGACATGATATGCATTTTCTTGGGTGGAGTCCCAGCACAAAAAGGAAAGAAACATATGTTTGTGAAAGTTGTTTCAATTGGGTCGCATATCTGGATTGGATGGTACTGCTAAATCAGTTGGGTTTTCTGACTGGAAGATTATATGAGGGTTAAGAAGAATGTTTCTTTTGTTCATGTAAAGTTTACATGAAGATATTTTGGCAAGGAGGTGGTGATGCACTATGTCTCTGGTTTGCTCTTACTTGGTTCAGGAAAAGATTGATAAAAACAACACCTACAAAATTGGGAGTCGGGAGAAAAAGAGAGAACAAATGAAGTGTAAAAATTACAGCGAGGAACCTAGGTATAGTTGATAAAATAGTTCTTTGTAATGCGTTTCAACTTCCCTGTAAGTTTAAATTATTTTCAAATAATTTATTTATAAATAATGTATGTTTCTCATTTCACAGTGTAGTAAGAAAGGAGATGCAAAGTTTAGTAGCATTTACTGATATGCAAAAGAAAAAGTGCTGGGGGTGCACTTTTTTTTTTAACATTCACTAGCCAATTGCAACAATAAACAGATTCTAGGTAAAGATCTTTAATTAAAGGTGTTGTGCATTTGATGGCATCAGTTGACACTCATTAAGCTGGTCATTTCACATGTGATATTCAGTCTCTCTTCCTGATGTGACCAGCTACTCCTCAGGCTTCCTGAATTACCTGTTTACGTACAGTGGAAAGGAGCTCTGGGGCATAGAAAGAGAAGTGATACAAGAGAATCTGAAAAGGTAGCCAGACTAAAGCTCAAAGGAAGAAAAACTTACAGGAAAATAAATATTTCCCTTCCTTAGTTACAGAGAACATGTTTCTGTTCACGAAGCATATTAGAGGTCAGACAAAAGAACAATTTAAAACAGGGCTGTACCTCAACATCACTACTAATACTTCATTTATAGAAAAAAAATAAAAGGCTGAAAGTGAATGGGAACTTACCCAAATTACAAATTAAATAAAAGTTCTTGAGTCATAAAGAATGTATTTGTACAGAATATTTTTATCTGTCCTAAATTTAACCAATGAGAGTTATTTTTTCATTATATTTGACCTTTCATACTATTAAAGTTATTATTTGATTTAAATAGAAACTGTATTTTTTATCATAAAATAGCATACTTGATATTATGGTTTTTATCTAAAATATTCCGCAAAAGCCATGGCCTAAAATCTCTGTCACCAGGTTGTGATCTTATTGGGAAGTAGTGGAAACTTAAGAAGATAGGTCCTGGTTGAAGTAAATGGGTGACTGGGAATATGTCCTTGAAGGTTTATCTGGTCATTGGCTCCTTTATTTTTTTCTCTTCTTTCTGGCCATGATGAGTTGGGCAACTTTCTCCAACATATGTTCTTGCACCATGATGATTTATCTCACAGCAGACCCAACAAATGCAATGGATCTAGCTGACAATGCACTGCAACCTATGAAACTGTGAGCCAAAAATAAATCCTAAGGTTGATTTTCTCACATATTTTGTCAAAGCGATGGAAAACTGACCAACATTCTTGGCTTAGAAATTCTTCTTCAAAGCATTTTTTAAAAATCTAAACTGATGTAAGATTAGAGCTATGGTAATATGCGTTAGGTATGAAATACTGATTATATAATGTATACACAGAAGAACCTAGGTAGTGATGAATTCATTCTTAGGTAACAAATGCCAGTTGATGAAAATTATTGACTCCTGGTTTTGATACAGAGTTTAGTGATTTTAATCCCAAAGTCAAACTATTTGACCTATGCATAAAAAATTTCTGATGTAAAATCTCTGCCAGATTGCAAGTGGCAAATATAATGGTAATTGGCTCTGGCCTCTGACAAGCTTGAGTCCAGGGCATTGTTTTCACACTATTATCTGATAATTTGGGAGAGTTACATTATGTCTCTAGATCTCAGTTTATCTATCTGTAGACAGGATAAAAAGAGAACATATTTCATAGCCTACTGTAAAGACTAAGTAGGACAATAATGTGTAAAACATTCTTACCACAAGAGGATTCACTAATTGCATACAAATCTTAAAAATATTGTCTATTAGTTTATAAACATCTTTCATTAAACAAAGCTACTTCTCTAATGGTACTTTAATATTAGAACTTTTTAATATGGAACTTTTATCTCCTAATTAGAAATGTAATATGTTATTGGGCTGGGAATGTGGCTCAAGCAGTAACTCGCTCACCTGGCATGTGCGGGGTGCTGGGTTCGATCCTCAGCGCCACATAAAAAAATAAAAAATGAAGATGTTGTGTCCTCCGAAAACTGAAAAATAAATATTAAAAAAAGAATTGTAATATGTTGACTTCACACTGAGATATAAATTAATTTTTTGTGATATTTTTAAAGAGTGAGTTTTGATAAAGGGCAGGTAACTCAGGGCCTCCTACTAGTTGGGGAAATCTGGTCACTTGCCATTGCAAATGAAAAAAATTTCCAGTGTAGACTATTATCAATCAAATGTAGAAATTCTCAAATCCCTTCAAATTTACTTTTGCGTTCATCATTACTCCATTGTGTCACCATTTTCAATTTTAGGCAGGCTGAAGTTCTTTCTGCATTTTGCACACTTGCTGCCTACCTCCCTTCACTCACTCATGCTTTCTGAATGATTTTTTTTCTTTCTTCCAGTTATCTTCTTTCGAATCCCTATTCTTGTTCAAAGTGTAACTTTTGTTCACTTCTGAAGGTAGCATTTCTTCTGCTAGGCAATTGGAACCAATCCTTCTCTGTCAAGCATGCCCTCAGAGTACGTTTGGTCACACAGGATTCCAGTTCAGGAACCATGACTAAGCTTCTCAGGAAAAGTCATGTTTTAGCTCAGAAGTGAGCTGTGTTACCACTCTGTGGAAAGTTAAGGAGAGAGTAAGAGTTTTTATCATGGTGTGGCTGTGTATCATAGTTCATAGTAACAGTGCATGCTTCTCCTCTTGGAACATGGGCAGGAAATTGATCATCTACATGGGACCACCATGGGGTGAAATGAGGAGTCCACAGGAAGGCATAATGAACCAAGTGAGTGAAGTCCAATCATGGACCTTCCCACTTGAACAATCTTTATCTAAGGTTAGCCATGCTGATTATGAAATAACTGGGTTGTGGTTGTACACTTTGCTTCCTTATCACTTATACTTTATTTGTCCTGCTTTTTAGTGAGTGATTAAGATAACAGCAACAAAATTACACAAGAGGGCAAGTAATGGATGGTTTACAATGTGTTGGACACTGACAGGCTCATCATGTACATTATGCATATGTTAGTAAACTTCATGACAATCATATGAGGTAAGTACTAGTGTCAACCCCCCTTTCACAATGAGGAAACCATGTTAGAGATTGGTTAATTATTGATCAAGGTCGCTATTTAGTAATGATCCAAAACTGTGTATTTACTACATGCTTTCATTATTTTTTATGAACTGAATTAATAATGTTATGAACGTGAATACTGTGAAAAAATATATTAGTATGGGTACTTTCTTGAAAAAGTGTTCTACTAAGGGTTGCTAAGTTTGTTGATGTTGCACAGATAACCATTTTCATGGTTAAGATTCCTTGGACCATACTTGATTCATGTCAAAAGTCATGGGTTATAACTATTCATTGTCAAAAGTATAAAAAAATGATAAAAACTCAAATTTTGATTGATTGCATTTCTCCACAAATGGAAATAAGAAGACTTGAAAAATCCATATCTGTCAATCACCAAGATGTTGCCTTTTATGTCTCAGGTAAATTGAGAAAGCTATTCTGATTGATTACATGTAGTTTTAAATATAAAGCCCCAGAATATCACATTCTAAGTGAAATGGCAAATATATCAGAAAAAATAATTGTACAAATTGTTTTCTTTCTTCACACCATTAGAAGATCAACTAAATATAATATGATTGGAGAAGTTGCAAATGGAGAATACCCAGAATTTTAACCTTACCGTATAGTTATGTCTTTTTTGAGATTTTTTTAGACCTTAAATATTACCAAACTTCCTTTACCTAAATTGTTACTAAATGTGTGCTTATAATCTTAAAATAATCAAACCAGCACACACAAAAGGGCAAGTAATGGATGGTTTACTATATGTTGGACACGGACAATTCATTATATACATTATGCATATGTTAGTAAACTTCATGACAACCATATTAGGTACCAATGAGGAAATATAGCCTACTTTAATGAAAAAAATAGCCTACTTTTATTACTAAATTTATGAAAACTGGAAAGATGGCATAAAAGGATAATTCCTTTTCTTAAACTAATTATATCATTGTATAACATCATCATAATACTGTGATTATACAATTGAACAATAAGTATTTGATACTCAGCTCATGGAGGTCCATTAAACTATTATCTGTTAATATTATCTAAGTATGTTACAATAAGTATTTGATACTCAGCTCATGGAGGTCCATTAAACTATTATCTGTTAATATTATCTAAGTATGAGTGTTATTTGAAACACTCATTATTTTATGGCCTATTAAAAGTCATAACAGAACAGTCAGTCATTTGGATATACATATTTTAAATTAAAAAATAAAATATTATAGAATTATTTGGGTAAATTCTTTTTCTCTGAATTAGATCATATTTTTTTCCTAATAACTGTCTAGGTAAGCTACTTCAAAGTTGTTTATGTATGGAACGAGTTTTAGTTAATTTCACAATCCAGTCAAATAATGGAATTTGCAAATTTTTCCTATACTTAGATTGAAAATATTTGTGTTTCTATGTAATAACTAATATGGAAACAATTTTAAAAATAACATCTAGTACATAACAGAGCTTCTTTGTCACTGTATTGTAGTTGGAATAACAAAAAATAGACTACTTTCACTCCTGAATATTTACAGATCTTTCTCCTGCTGATATTTTGCAGGTTCAACAGAAACACATTTTGGTGATAATGCAGAGTAAAAATTATTAAAATAAAAATAAAATAGCCTACTTTTATTACTAAATTTATGAAAACTGGAAAGATTGTATAAAAGGATAATTCTTTTTTAAAAACTAATTATATCATCTTTCTTTCTCGCCAGCTAATACTCTTTCCTTACTATGGATAGGATTTATATCTGAAATTAGTTCTCTTGGGCAGCAATGATATCAAAATTAGGAAAAGCAAATGAGGAGACTTTAAAATTGCCTACTATCCCACCACTCTCTTCCTTCTCTGAGTTCTCAAATTCTCTGGCAGGAAAATTAGGGTCAATAGAGTTTGATGTGCTCCCTATAAAAGATTGCCTGTATAGGTAATAGTGGTCTAGGATATAAATATAGGTACAATTTATATCCATATTAGGTACCAATGAGGAATTTTTGAACCACTTAAATAATCAAATTAAACTACATTTTCCTAACTCCAGTACACCATTATTGAAATAAAAATATTTATTATTTGTACAACATAGAAATATTTCTCTGAAAAAGTAGTGCTAATATACCACTAATATACACATTTTACCCCTTATTACCATCAATAAAAAAAACTACTTGCTCAGTAAATACTTGGTCAATTAATATTTTTAAAGAAGAATTTTCTTATAGGGAGGCACAGAGAACACCATTTTTAACCCCAAATTTCAATAAATTTTTTCAGCAAAAGCAATTATAAAAACTTAGATAATGCAATATCCTCTCTGAAAAGCTTGGAATAACTGTCAATCTGTTCCAACTCACATTTGGCCCTGCAATTAGAAAAAGGGCCATTAATTGGCATCAAAACAATAGTAGTCATCATACAAAGCAAAGATTTGCCTCCATGAATATTTTACTGAGCACTCCATTATTAAATAAGATTACCAAAATATTTTGAAAGGGTCTTCAAGATTTTAAGGTACAGATGCTGCAATTGTGTGAAGAACAAATCCTACTAACTCAATTCATATCTACAAATTCAGAGCTTGAGACTATTGCCTAAAACAAGATTCACTGGGGATGGAGATGGGATGCACATAAAGTATGGTGTGGCTCTCCTACATTTATTTTTTAAAGGCAGTCTATCTAGAATATTTATACATAATCATTATGCTACAAACAACTGAAAAATATATTCATAATAAGTGTATTAAAAATACAGAACAATTACAAAAACCAGAAGACAATTCAAACTAGGGTTTTAGAAAAGATCTTTATGATAAAGACTACCCAGAATACTTTTTATTTTGCAAAACTGAAACTCTGTACCCACAGAAACAGTACTCCCCATTCTCTGTACCTCATCCCTTGGCAATTATATTCTACTTTTTGTTCTCTATGAATTCAATCCAGCTGGATACTTCAAATACGTAGAATTCTGCATTATTTGATCTTTGGTGTCTGGATTCTTTCACTTGGAATTTATTTTCATGGTTCATTTATGTTGTAGCATGTACCAGAATTTCCTTCTTTTTAAAAGCTGACAATATTACATTTTAGGATAGACCACCTTTTGTTTATTTGTTCATCTATCAATGTACATTTTATTGCTTCCACCTTTTGCTTATGTGAATAATGTTGCAGGAAAATGGATGTACATATATTTGTTCAAGCCCTTTTAATTTTTCTTTTTTCTTACTTTTTATACTGAAACATTTAAATCATTTACTTATAAGTAATAATTGTATATCTTTAAGGGGTACAGAGTGATGCTTTGATACATTTATGAATTGTTTATTGATCAAGCCAAGATACCTAGGTTATCTACCATATCAAACATACTTTATTTATAATGAGAATATTCAAAAATCTGCTCTTCTAGGTGTGCGGAAGCTATACTGTGTTGGGTAGGTATTCTTAGTTTATTTAGGCCAATGTTAACCTTTAGTGTTTCATATTTAACCTTTAATGCTTACTATTTAAGGATGATAGTATTTAATAAGATAAAAAAAACACAGTGAAAAAACAAAACATGTATCAGAACCAGACTCAGACATGGCAGTTATATTGGAATTATCAGATTGGAAATTTATAACAACTATCATAAAATACTAAAACCTTTTTAAGAAAACATGCAGAAATTGCTGAGTAATTGTGTCAGTAATTGTTTCAATTTACTATTGTTGTGACGAAATATGTGAAACAATCAATTTAAAAGAGAAGATTTATTTTGGATCTTGGTTTCAAGCCACTGTTGCTTGGCCCAGTTACTTTTGAGCAGGCAGGAAGCAGTAGATCTTGGTGGAAGCACATGGCAGGGGACACTCCTCCCCTCATGGCTGTTAGGAAGTGAGAGAGGGGAAGGGGCCAGGATCCTAATATCACCTTTGAAAGTATTTCCCCAACTTCCTTGCACTATGCTCTACCACCTAAAGTTCTTTCACCTCCTAATAGTCCCATAGGCTGATAACCAAGCCTTTAGCATATGAACCTGTGAGGGACATTTAATATTCAAACCATATTTTCATTTGTATTAGAAATGGAAACTCTAATAGAGAATCAAAAATAAAATGTGGAAATCAGAAATACCAACATATAGGAAGGACTTTACCTTTGCTGAGATCATCAGTAGACTGAATGCACCTGAGAAAAGGAGTTTGAAGGTAAGTCAATAGAAACCTCCAAAACCCAAATGTAAAGGGAATAAAGAATGGAGCAAAAGTCCCCAAAATATTCAAATAATGGGAATATCAGAAAAATAATCAAGAAAGCAAGAGAAAAAATATTTGCAGTAATAATGACTGAGAATTTTCTAGTTCATTATATACCTTAGAGATTAGCGCTCTATCTGATGTGCGTGTAGTAAAAATTTGCTCCCATTCTGTTTGAAAAGAATTCACTGATTGTTTCTTTTGCTGAGAAGAAGCTTTTTAGTTTGAATCCATCCCATCTATTGATTCTTGATTTTAATTCTTATACTATAGGAGTCTCATTAAGGAAGTCAGGGCCTAATCTGACATGATGAAGATTTGAGCCTACTTTATTTTCTATTAGGTTCAGGGTCTTTGGTTTAATTCCCATGTCCTTAACCCACTTTGAGTTGAGTATTGTGCATGGTGAGAAATAGGGGTTTAAATTCATTTTGTTCCATATGAATTTCCAGTTTTCCCAGCACCAATTGTTGAAGATGCGATCTTTTCTCCAATAAATCTTTTTGGCACCTTTGTCTAATATGTCTGTAATTTTGTGGGTTAGTCTCTGTGTCCTCTATTCTGTACCATTGGTTTACAAGTCTATTTTGGTGCCAATTTCATTTTGTTTTTGTTACTGTTGCTCTGTAGTATAGTTTAAGGTCTGGTATAGTGATACCACCTGCTTCACTCTTCTTGCTAAGGATTGCTTTAGCTATTCTGGGTCTCTTATTTTTTCCAGATAAATTTCATGACTACTTTTTCTATTTCTATGAGGAATTTCATAGGGATTTTGATTGTAATTGCATTAAATCTGTATAGTGTTTTTTTTAGTATGGTCATTTTGACAATATTAATATTGCTATCCAAGAATATGGGAGATCTTTTCATATTCTAAGGTCTTCTTCATTTTTTTTTCTTTATCACTCTATAGTTTTTATTGTAGAGGTCTTTCACCTTTTTTGTTAAGTCTATTCTCAAGATTTTTTTTGAGGCTATTATAAATGGGGTAGTTTTCCTAGATTTTCTTTCAGAGAATTTGTCACTAATGTACAGAAATGCCTTTGATTTATGAGTGTTGATTTTATATCTTGCTACTTTGCTGAACTCATTTATTAGTTCTAGAAGTTTTCTGGTGATTTTTTATTTTTTTTATTTTCTAGGTATGGAGTTATATCATTGGCAAATAGTGATAATTTGAGTTATTGGTTTCCTATGCATATCCCTTTAATTTCTTTTGTATGTCTAATTCCTCTGTCTAAAGTTTCAAGAACTATGTTAAATAGAAGTGGTAGAGAAGGGCATCCCTGTCTTGTTCCAGTTTTTAGAGGGAATGCTTTGAATTTTTCTCCCTTTAGAATAATATTGGCCTGGGGCTTAGGATAGATAGCTTTTATAGTGTTGAGATATGTTCCTATTATCCCCAGTTTTTCTAGTGTTTTGAACATGAAGGGGTGCTGTATTTTGTTGAATGGTTTTTCTGCATCTATTGACATGATCATATGATTCTTATCTTTAAGAATATTGATGTGGGGCTGGGGATGTGGCTCAAGTGGTAACGCGCGCCTGGCATGTGCGGGGCACAGGGTTCGGTCCTCAGCATCACATAAAATAAAATAAAGATGTTGTGTCCACCAAAAACTGAAAAATAAATATTAAAAAATTCTCTCTCTCTCTCTCTCTCTCTCTCTCTCTCTCTCTCTCTCCTCTCTCTCTCTTTAAAAAAAAGAATATTGATGTGATGAATTACATTTATTGTTGTTTGTATGTCAAATCAACCTTGCATCCTTGAAGATGAAAGAGCAGTTCCTGGACAGTAATGTCACACCATGTCCTTTGGATCATGAACCCCACTAGATCGTGATGCACCATCTTTTTGATATGTTCTTGTATTCGATTTGCCAGAATTTTATTGAGAATTTTTGCATCTATGTTTATTAGAGATATTGGTCTGAAGTTTTCTTTCTTTAATGTGTTTTTGCAGTTTTGGAATCAGAGTATTATTTGTCTCACTGAATGAGTTTGGAATATCTTAACACCAAAAAAAAACAACCCAATAAATAAATGGGCCACTTCTCAGAATATGACATACAATCAATCAACAAATACATGAAAAAAATGTTCAATATCTCTAGCAATTAGAGAAATTAAAATTAAAACCACTCTAACATTTCATCGCACTTCAATCAGAATGGCAGCTATGAAGAATACACACAATAATAAGTGTTGGGGAGGATGTGGGGGAAAAGGCACATTCCTACATTGCTGGTGGGACAGCAAATTGATGCAACCAATCTGGAAAACAGTATGGAGATTCCTTGAAAAACTGGGAATGGAATCACCATTTTACCCAGCTATCCCACTCCTTGGTTTATACCCAAAGGACTTAAAAACAGCATAGTATAGTGCACAGTCACATCAATGTTTATAGAAGCACAATTCACAATATCTAAATCGTGGAACCAACCTAGATGCCCTTTAGTAGGTAAATGGAAGAAACTGTGGTGTATATACACAATGGAACTTTACTCAGCATAAAAAGAGAATAAAATCATGGCATTTTTAGGTAAATGGATGGAGTTAGAGAATATTATGCTAAGTGAAGTAAGCCAATCCTGATCCATAACGTGGTTGGGGATCATGGGAAGAATGGAGGGACTTTAGATAGGGCAAAGGGGAGAGAGGGGAAGGTAGGGAACAGAGGGGTAGGAAAGATGGTAGAATGAGATGGACATCATTACCCTAAGTACACATGTGAAGACACGAATGGTGTAACTCTACATTTTCTACAACCAGAGACATAAAAAATTGTGTTCTATATGTGTACTATAAATTGAAATAAATTCTGCTGTCATATATAACAAATTAGAATGAACAAATTGATTTAAAAAATGGGTTAGAGTTTTCCAGAATTAATGACAGAACTCTAACCAAAATTAAAGAGAAATTTTTGAAAGAATCCAGAGAAGAACAGGATTAAGAATTTTATCAGGTTACTTGACAGAAACCATGAAAGCAGGAGACTATAGTCAAATGTTAAAAGTGATGACAGTAGAAGTCTTCCAACCTAAAATTTTGTATTCATTGAAATTATCCTTCAAAGTGAAGAGAAATAGAGAACTTGTCCAGATAAACAAAAACTAATAGAATTTGGTGCCAGTAGTCCTGCCTTGAAAGAAATGCTAAATTAAGTTCTTAGAGAAGAAAAATGACATAAATCAGAAACCAGAATCTGTATTAAGGGAGAGAGAACATCAGAGGATGGAGGAGGTAAAAAAAGAAAAATATGCAAACATACAGATATACTTAATGATACTGAATTACTTAAGAATGGTCAAGATAGTAAATTTTGTTATTTTACCACAATTTTTTGCATTATATCAAATTACAAAGAAAGTTAATAAATCTTTTTAAAACTTCAAAAAAAGTCTTATCTTATTTAAACTAATAAATAGTTCAAATAATGATAGCAAACTGTACTGGATATTATAACATAAGGATAAGTGAAATGAATGGCAGCACTGTTGTAAGGGATGGGCTGGAGGGGTTGAAACACTGTTAGAAAGTATCTGTAATACCTGTGTAGTCATAAATTAAAGCAAACCTAGATTTTCTAGGGAAAGTATTAAAGAAACTAAAAAAGAAATATAACTGATATGCTAAGAGGAGGAAAAAACAGAACCACACGCAATGCTCAATTGAAGTCCAAGAAGGCGGAAAATGGAAAAGAGTTACCTTGTTAATACTTAATGAAAAGAAGGTTGGAATAGCTATATTGACTTCTACCAAACCAATTTTGGAGCAAGGAAAATTATCAGTGATTCAGAGGGGAATTATTTAATGATAAAGGACTCATTCTTCAAGAAAACAGAATGTTTCTTAACTTGTATGCCCCCAACAACACAGTGTCAAAATACATGAGGCAAACATTCACATAACTATGAGATGGTTGAACCTGCTATTACATTTGGAAACTTCAATACCCTTTGATTAATGATTGACAGACCCAGTAGATAGAAAATCATTAGAACACAGCAGCATCTTTGGAATCTTATAGGTTCCAGGATCTCAGAGACTGAATTAGCTATGTGAAGATGAAAGAGCAGTTCCTAGGCAGTAATGTCACTCCACCTCCTTTGGATCAATCATCTGTTTCAGTAGGAATTAGATGGTCATGTAATTATCTCCTGTGTTGGATACTGAGAACATGGCTCTGATAATGTAAGTATATATATATTACTTTTTCTTAGTTTATCCCATCCATTGAGTAGACTGAATAGGAGGAAAATGAATTTGAGTATTCTCTTTTTTTTTTTTTGTACCTTTGCTCCTGTCTTGTTTATCATTAACACGGGTATACTAGAAACAGGCTAAATATACATAAAAAACAGAAACAGCAGTTTAAGAAAACTTGAGTAATGTATATAAACACTGGATTTACAATCAATAAGTTAGTCTATGTCAAATGCAATACACTACTAGACCCTTTATTTCATTTGGAAATTATTATTACTATTGTTGTCATTATATATGTTTGCTCTAAATGTTTACCACACAAGAATTGGCAAATCAGCAAGGCCTAAACACTTAACCAATTACTCTAATCTCATTCCTAGACAATCATTGTTATATGATGATTATTGGCCTGTAGTCTTATAGGAATAATCTATTAGTCTTATAGGAATAATTTGTTAACTAAAATAATAGTAACATATTATTATATATGTTAGCTATATATTATACATATTAACTATTTAAGTTGCATGTCTGAAAAGACTATTATGAAAAACTTTTTGTGAAAACAAAATTTGACTTCCTGAACTCAAAAACAAAAAGTAGGTATGGATTATTCACATTTGAGTCATTTGACTTTCAATCACATGGTCTGAATTCTTCAACTTAAAATTTCAAAAAATAGGGGCTGGGGATGTGGCTCAAGCTCACCTGGCTTGCGTGCAGCCCTGGTTCAATCCTCAGCGTGATGATAGAGCCAGTGACCAATGGGATGACACTGAGGATTGAGATCATATCCTTTCTATATTTTTTCTCACCCATTTATTCACGATTTGCATAGTATTTTTCTGTCTAGTATTCTATATAGCATTGTCTCTCACTGCTAGATATTTTCACTATCTGACCATCATAAATATTTGCTACTGGAGAAACAGTTGATTATTTGTAAATTGCTTGTACATATAATATTTATGACTGTAGTATTATGCAGGCAAGAATTTCAGGCAGAATGACTGAAATATTTCAGCTGTTACCATAATCAGTTCTAATTGCTAATATCAGGGAAATCACCAGGGACCTTGAACTGCTCGCTAAAGAGAGCTAATTAACTGGTTTGGCTATATGATAATCTGTTCACTTATATAAGGTTTGTAGGCGACAGTTGACTTTGTCTCTTCTTTAACTTCTTACCCTAAAAATACTTTATATTTTTCATAGAAATTTATAAAGCAGATAGTATGACTCGGAAATTTTGTAAAACAGAAAACAACAAAATAAAACAAAACATAGACACTTTAAATTTCAGAATTCACACCTATATCTAGAAGCAGATTTCCCAGCAGATGCATTTGAGTTTTGCACTGGGTTCTCCTAGATCACAGGGCACCATTCAATTGCCCAGACTCCAGATTGGACGCTAGTTTCTGCAGGATCTTGGAGGGAGACTAAAGTAAACTTCAGAGGTACCAGGAAGTGAACAGTCACATAGCTAGTGAGAGGTTTTCTAGATTGAAAGGTGTTCTGGGCAGTATTACATAAAGGAGTAAACCCGATTTACATTGTGAATTGTGGGGTGTCTCTGGCAATGAGGAAATGGAGAGCATGGATTACTAATAGCAGAGGAATTTTTGTCAAAAGGATAGTGAATAAAGAACAAATGTTCGGATGGCAGATGAGAAAAGAAGACCTACAGCCTAGTAAAAATACAAGTCAGTTATATGAAATCTTATGAATAGGAAAATAAGTGATTCTTTATGTTTTTCTGTAAAATATCACTTAATAGAGTTTTTCAAATGCTTCACTGAAAGATCAAAATATGATCTTAGTTTTTGATGATCCAAGGCTTTACCTTGAAACTCAAAACATACTTTCTAAATTCTATTTTAAGTTCCCACATTTTATTTAGTACTTTGATTGCTAAATGTTTGCTATTTACATAATGTTATCTTGGTTAACTGCCAAATTGTGATTGATAAAATTATGGATAATTTTTTCATGACAGATCATAGGATTATCCAGATGTGACATCCATGAAGCTGGAAACAATAAGTTAAAAATATCAAATTGGAATTTTTTTACATTTATTTATTTAATGGTAGCTTCTCCTGTGTTTATCATACTGGGTTTTGAAATGGGAGAGACCTTTAAATAAATATACAATTTACTGAGTGATTTGGAACAAATTACTTCTGTTCTCTTAGCCTCAGGGTTTTTTTTTCATGAATGCAACAAAGATTTAATATTCTCTACCTGATTGATGGTGTGAATTAAAAATGAGATAAGGCAAGTAGTACGAGGAACATGGTATGGACACTCAGTGTGACTTGGGCACAAAACTGACTAATAATTTTGAAACATCCCTGTGGGAAAACAAACAAGTAATATATATGTGTGTATGTATATATATACATACACACACATATATATAGTATTGAAATTGTAATAAAATCCTTGTATTATTTCTAAATTTTTAAAAAATATATCCAGTATACAAAAATATGTAAACTCCGAAAGTAAAATTAAAAAAAAAAGCAAAGAACCCATGCCCACAAATTGCCTTAAAAAATAAACATTATCAATGTCAGAGACGCCTGCGAGCACTTACCTAATTGAATACTCTGTCTTCAAACTCAAGGGCCAGTGCAACCCCATATATTGGGCTATTATTCATTCTTTTAAGTTTTGTACTAACCTTACTGTCCATTTATAAACTGCCTAAAAATGAAAGTTTGATTTTGCCTGTGTTTGAACTTAAAGATATGAAATCACATTTTTTCTCTGATTTATTTGTTGTAACCAATACAACAATACTACTTTTTGTTGTAACCAATACAACAATACTACTTTTTAGAGATTCCATCACATAAATACATATTGTTTCAGATCAACCACTGATTTTTTATGCCCAAGTCACAATTTTTGTTCTATAGAGGATTACATAGTAAGTATTTTAGGCTTTCTGGGTATTTTCGGCTTTCTTTTAGTTTTTGTCACAATTATTTTACTCTGTGTTATTATCCAGGAAAGAAGAACTACATAATACTTAAATGGAAAAACACAAACATGTTCCAATATATTTTTATTTACAAATAACAGATGGTGGGCTTGATTTGACCTTAATCTTGTGTTGACCCCAGTTCTAGATCACTCATTCTTCATTGGTCTATAGATTTCTTTTTTATGTCTATACCACAGTTTACTTATATTTCTCATTGTTTCCAATGTCATGGAATGCTATGCTTATATATCACTGTAAACAGATTGCACTTTAATTTTTAAAAGAGTAAATGCATTAGAAAAGAGAGTAAGAAATAGAATATTTGCATTACAAAGAACCATTTAAAGAGGAAATTATAATGTGTTATTGAACAATTTTAGAGAAATCTAAAGATGTTGAGAAGTATTCAAATACTTGGGTAGGAATACCAAATTTAATCAAAAGTGCATTCTAATTTTTTTATGGTGAAACTTGATACACAGATTTTAATTTTTATGAACTAGCAAAAGTCAAAAAGAATGCTTGTGAAGAACTGGTGGAACAGATGTGTCGTACCAGACATCTAACTAAGATGGAATAAGCAACCAGAGGTTCCATTTGTCTTTTCCAAGTGATTTTTGATGATTAAAAACTTAAAAATCTTGTCAAGATTTAATTTTCTGATATTTATTTAACATTACTATTCCTTTCTGTGTTGTGATTTTTGCCTTGCTTTCCTAACATCTGGGCTATAAAATGTTATGTTTTCTTCTAGTACCTTTATACCTTTACCTCTTAAATATAAGTCTGTTGTTCATTTAAATAGATTTTCATATGTGATGTTTAACAGAAGTCAAGTTTCACTTTTCATTTTTAGCAAGAAATTGTTGAGAATGCACTCCTCCCATTAGAAAAAAAAGTCAAAAATGTTGATTATTTCTGTGTTCACTCTCTATTGATTTCTTAATCTATTCATATACAATAGAACACTGCCTTGGTTACATTTGTATTGTGTTTCCTTCTTAAAAACTTGTGAAATAATTTTATTTCTATGAGAAATTCAAATTCTTTTACTCATTGATGTAGTACCCAATGTATTAATTCTAATTATTTTCTTCTCAAATCTTTTCTCTTTATATGTAGGCAGTTTTATTGTATGGATGTAATGATAATTTTGTTTATTGTTTTTCAGACTATACATGCTATCACATGTATAGTTTAGAAGGTAACAGTTCTAGTAATATGAATAGATTTCATGACAGTGGACTGCTCTTGATTTTGATTATGAAGATGTAGCTTTCAATCCTTCACGATAAGTATGTATATTTGCTAGAGATATCCTTTAACAGAATAAAGATACTCCCTCTAGTTCCTACTTAGAGTTCACATCAATGAATGCTGAGGATGTCAGTAAAAGTAGTGAAATATTTAATGCCCAAAATTCCCTCCTCCACAAAAGCAATGAGAAAATTGGCAAGATTGTCAAAATAAACTTTTTCAGAACTTTGGAAAATAATCGAAGTCTTGCAACCACCTGTTGTTTATTCAAGATAAATTGCTGAACATTGATTTTAAAAAAAGAGAAAATTCACAGCATTTATACTTGTTATAGTCCCATCTTTTAGTCTTTAGGTCAGTGGTAACCTTAAAGATTTACAGTCCACATCCAAATTGAAACCCAGAGTGTGACAGTCCTAGGAGGGAAGTACACAAGGATAGAAACCTTTCAAGTCTTCATTCACAAATAATTATCATTTTACCTGTCTGGTAATTCCCTTAAAGTCCTCTCTGTCAAGGCTGTCTGTATTTCACCTCACTCAAAGCTTTTTCTCAAAGGCTATATTTAGGAAACAATTACAGGCAAATCTTCAGCTTCATGACTTCTTGGGTAATGGATAACAACAGGACCAACAATATACTAACCAAAAAGCCTGGATAGAAAAGTAGCAAAATTATACACATACATACACGCGCACGCACACACACACACACACACACACACACACACACACGTATGTATATATGTTCATGAAAAAGCTCCAATCTATTTTTGAGTATATAGGAGACTTCACACATATGTAGGGTGTATGTTTAAGCCAGGAACATGCCTGGGGATGTCCATATGCACAGAAAGGATAAGAGAAACTCCCTTGATCTCTTCTCCATGGACTTTCTAAGCAAGCGGGTGAAGATTGTAAAGAATTGTCCACTCCTGGCTCTGTGTATTTTGGAAATGAAAAGTAAAATAACTATGAAATGAAAAATGCATATGGGAGTTCAGATATAGATATGAATAGCAGGCAAATGAAAGAAACTGCAAATTTTAAGTTAGGTCTATAAAAATATGGAAAATGAAATTAAAAACATATAGAAATATAATCATTCCAAATGAAATGGAATGCTTAAGTATAAATCTAGCAAAATATATGCATGGTCTGTATGCTTAAATATACAAATCTTTTCAGTTCACTTTCATGTTTGTATTTGAATGAGTTTCTTACAGATAGCATGTTGTTGAATACTTTCTTTACAAATCTACTTTGCCAGTCTACATCTTTTAATTGTTGTATGTAGACCATTACTTTCAAAATTAATTATTGATATAATAGGGCTTAAATATGCCTGAGAATTATTGGTTTTCTGTTTCCTTTGCTTTATTTATTTATTTATTTATTCTAATTTGTTAGATAGTACAGCAGAATGCATTTCGATTCATAGTACACATATAGATTTCATCTCACTCCAGTTACAATGGCAGCTATTAAGAATACAAAAAAACAATAAGTGTTGATGAGGATGTGGGGAAAAAGGCACATTCATACATTGCTGATGGGACTGAAAATGGGTGCAACCAACCTGGAAAGCAGTATGGAGATTCCTTGGAAATTTTGGAATGGAACCACCATTTGACCCAACTATCCTTCTTCTTAGTTTATACTCAACGGACTTAAAAACAGCATACTACAGGGACACAGCCACATCAATGTTTACAGCAGCACAATTCACAACAGCTAAATTGTGGGACCCTCCTTTGCTTGTTTTTCCTTCCTATTTCTTAATTCCTGCTTCATGTGGCTTGTTGATCATTTTTAGAATAAAATTTTGATTTGATTGCGATTTGGCACACATTGTCTTAAATAGTTTTATTAGTGGTTTCTATAACTAGTATAATTCATGCATAGAACTTATTTTAATCAACTAAAATCAATCTGTCACTTCATGCAAAGTATGGAAAACTTACTTTATTTTAATTCCCTTATCCTTACTAATTTAAAAATATAGTTGTCTCAGCTATTTACTCTACATTGGATATAATGTTAAATGGTATTATGATTTTTGCTTCAATCACCAAATCTGATTTAAGAAATTCATGAGAAGAGAACTCTAATATACCCTTCCTATTTTTTTTCCTCAATGTTGGGATTGAACCTGGGTATGCCAGGCAAACATTCTACACTGAGTTGCACTCCCAGCCTTAGATTTCCCCCATTTTTACTCATTTCTCTCTCCCCCTTTTTACAGTTCAGTCCTTCTGTTATTCTTTTCTTAGAGAATTTCTTTTCACCTTGGTTTAATGATAGGTTTATTAATAACTAATTTTCTTAGCTTTTCTTTGTTAAAGGATGTTCCTTAATTTTCCCTTTCATTCTTGAAGGATAATTTCACCAGGTAGAGGTTTTGTATTTGAAGTGTTCTTTTTTTTTTTTTTTCCAACACTTGAAATACACTGTGCCCTTCTTTGGAAACTTTGTTTCAGATGAAACAACCTACTATCATTCAAATTAGTGTTCTTTTATAGGTAATATCTTGTTTGTTTCTAGATTATTTTAATATTTTTACTGTCTTTACTCTTCAAAAATTTGCATATGATATGTTCTGACACAGAGGCTCTGTATTTATGCTGTTTGGATTTATTTAACAACTCTTTTAATTTACAAGTTTATAAACTTTCTCCAAATTTGGGAAATTTTCAGGTGTGATTTATTCAATTTTTTTTATTTTAACAAAATGTTAGAAAAAATAAGATTAAATAAATAAAAATAAAAGCAGGGATATTAAATGTTAATTCAATGTCCTACTTAGGCTTGGGATAACAAAGGATGATTTTTTGATATATTTTTTCAAGGAATTATCTTCTGATATAGGGTTTTTATTTACAGGAGTAGAAATTTTATAACATTGTCTTCTTAATTTATTTTATCTGCATGTCATATTAATTGACTTTTCTTTACATTTTCCACACTCCAATTATGAAAATATTGTACATGTTCTCAATTTCATTCAATTTCCCAAATGCAAATTTGAATTTTTTGAATCCTCTAATTGGTATTTTTGTTTATGTTTTCTTTATTTTTTTGTAAAATTTTTCTTTTCTTTGGAATTGTTCTATCTTAAGAGGGATGTTTACCACATTAATTTCTAGCCTTCTCACTTTTTTAGTATAAGCTCTCATGTTTATATTAGAAAATGATTTTTTTTCCTGTAAAGTTATAAAGTTGCTACTTTTTATAACATTGATTACATAATATGATTGTTATAATTTAGTTCTAATTTTATTTTTATTTTGCTATGGATTTTTTTCATGTTCCAGAAATTACTAAATAAGTGAGTTTTTAGATTTTTAAATGTTTTTTTAAATAGATCTGTTATACAGGTTTAAGTCAGATAATTAATTGTATTTTAATAAATAGTTAGAATTAGCTGATTTCTCAATACTTGGCCAAGTTTTGTAGTGTTTACCATCTGCTTAAGAAGAATGTATTTTCTATTATTGTTTGGCATAGGTTTTTACATAAATGCAATTAAGCCAAACTTGCTGTGTTATTTATATTTTCTACATTCTTTACAAGTGTGCTGCTACAATGACCAAAAGGGCTATGTGCATGTATCTATGAGGCTTAATTTGTCAATTCATCCATACGCGTTTTTTTAGGCTTTTGCTTCATATTTTTCAAAGCTATGTGGATATGCACATGACCATCTCCCTGAGTGCTATGATTATATTCATGGGCATATAACCTACAGTCATGCAGAACCCATGCTTAGAAAGGACCATGCTTAGTTTAATGCTCTGTGGTAGTCACCTTGAAATTCTTATCAAAAATTTGAATAATGTACTCCACATTTTTGTTGTATATTAGGCCCTTAAAATTATGTTTCTACCTCTGTATGCATGTTCATAATGATTTGGTTATGTTAATTTTTTTTGCATTTATTTCAAAATAAAAAATGTGTGTGTGTGTGTGTGTGTGTGTGTGTGTACATTTAAAATAGTTATGTCTTCATGAAGAATTGAACTTTTAATCATTAAATAATAATAGTCTTTAGATCATTTTATTTGTGTATGTTTTTTATCTCTTTTATATACATTTTTAGTCTTGGTCCTTAAAAGTCTTTTATACATAATATAAGGCTACATTTTACTTTAATTTTAAGTAAACCTGTAAATTCAATCAAACTGATGAGTTTAGCTATGCTGTATGACTGTGCTTAGTAGCATATCTGGAAACACACACACACACACACACACACACACACACACACACACTTCCTTTCTTTTTGAAATATCTGCTTACCTCCTAGAAATATCATACTGACCTCCTAGAAAATGCTCTTGTGTCCTGAAAACATAAACTTTACATTCAATGATTACCTAGTGCTTTATCCATAGTAGATGTTTAATAAATGTTTCTTGAAAGATGGAAAAAAACATTTTATTGATATCTTCTTGAACTCTATAGAAAGCCATCATCAAATAAGGACCACTTCAGTGCACTTCAGGGGCCAACTTAACTAAACTATATGGTGTTTTCATAAGATAAACCAGAGTTGGGGCTGCAAAGATATTTTGAGGTGACATTTAAAAAATGAAGCATTATTTATATATTCAACTTAATACAGCATTTTTAAAGTATAGACAATTTCAAAGAAGAGACATGGCTTTTTATTTCCTACCAGACAGTTTTTATTGATTAAAACATTAATAAAAGAGCTTAAAATATTAAACCATTGTATGTAAATAAAAATGACAAGCGATGCCTTCTCTGCTCCACCTTTGCTTTTAATCCTGCTTGTCCTCCTCTCCATGTTAAGGCAACATTGCAATAAATCACCCTTTCAATCTTAATGCAGGATACGGAACCTTTATTCACCAGCCAATGGTCTGGATCCACCAGCTGCCAGGCCAAGGGGTAGGCTGCAAGTCTTTCATAATACAAAACCATATTAATCATAAGTGGCTGTTGCTGTGATTCAAAACCATAAACAAATGTCATGAGATCTAAAATCCTAAGCAGAAGGGGTAGTGGGTCAAAATGTCTCTAGTTGAGTACAAGTTAAAGAATGGTCACTAACATCTAGACAATCAATCTCTGACAGGGTCCATTGTCCAAGAAAAATGGGAACCAAAGAGAGAACAATTATTACATTGTATAAATGGCCATTTTGTGTTTCCAAACATGCAATGCTAAACAACTCTTGATGGGTACAAAAACAGGGCTTTCCCATGGGATAGCAATTTTTACATGATGAGGAGCATCAGGGTAACATGGAGTCTGTTTGGTCATTGTCCATATTGCCTGGCCCATAACAACCAAAGGTAACCCCCATTGGGAATTTCCTATTTAGAAAGCAAATTTGCATGCCTACCTCTATGGATCTATTCATATATTCTTTTATGCTTTTCCCCCAAGAGAATTGTATTCTATTTTCATGTCTTTTGTTTTCCATACAAAATTAGTACCTTAGATATTTTCCATATCAGCATAACTCTACCTCATTGTTTTTATGGCTTCATAGTATCTCATTTCATGTATGTAACACGGTATAATTGATTTTTTAAAATCCTTTACTGATTGATTCTGTATGAAGCCATTTTTAAATGTTATTACAAAATTTGCTGTAGTAAATATCTTCAGGCAGATGTCCTGCCTGAAATACTTTTACCTGCATGTCCTTGGAATAAATTCCTTAAAATATGTTATGTAGATCAAAGTACACATGCATTTTTAAAAAATTTTATTGTCAGAGCCAAACACTACAATCTTTGATTTTAGATACAAGCTGAAGAGTAGGCAATTTGTACAGCACTACAAATTTTTCTCACAAGCTCTTTGATAATTTTCTGTAGTTGTTATTCTGTCCAAATGGACAGGCATGCTATTTGTTTTTTCCCAACATACCTCATCAGTGTTATAAAACACTTTACTATGCTTGCAAAATGCATTTGTTTTCCTTGTGTAGTTTCATATTGCCTCTAGTTTATTGATAATTTGCTGCTTTGGTAATCTTCATTTACCTCTCCATCAGATCCTTGAGCCAAAAGTGTACAGAACCAGATGTTTCATGCCCATATGCTGTTGTTCTGTGTCAGAAATGACTTATAATGCAGAGGACAAATTACTTCAGTAAAGAAAGGCAATATAAACAGATAAGGGGCATAATGCTGTCTGTGGACCTGTTAACTAACTATATATTGAATTTCTCAATCTCTTAAAACATCACAATGGAATTTTATTTCACTTTATTTTATATTTTCATACAAAATATATTAGATTTAGATATATTTTTCCATTCTAATTAAGTATTATTCATCTATTTTTTAGTGTCCCTGCATATTCCACAATGTTTTGCAGAACTTTTTCTTGCTCATGCTTTTCCAATAAGTTAGTGATTTAAAAGTAACTATTTGGAGTTCATCTAGAGTTCATCTAATCCTACCCCCACAAAAATACATTATATATCAGTCTCCTTAAATCAGAGAAAACATTTGGCATTTGTTTTTTGGGGATTGGCTAACATCACTTAGAGGAGAGGGATGGGAAGGGAGGGGAAGTTGGGGTAGGAAAAACAGTGGAAAGAGATGGACATCATTACCCTAAGTACATGTATGAAGACATGAATAGTGTGACTCTACTTTGTGTACAACCAGAGAAATGAAAAATTTGTGCTCTATATGTGTCATATGAATTGTAATGGATTCTGTTGTCATATATATCAAATTAAAATAAAAAATATAAAAAAGAAAAGAAGCTCAAAAAATTAACATAATAGTTTTCAATAAGACTTTATTATATGTGACTTATTATTTGCAAAAATTCAGAGTATTCTAATGTTTAAGGGTTTCTTGTCATCCTCCTCCTCCTTCTCCTTCTTTTTTGGCTAAAATAGATGGGGATGATTTTTGAATTTTGGCACACAACTTTGATTAGTCTTAATAATGTGTGTTGATTGTAATAGAAAACACACCAAACAAGTTAAGCATATATTTTTACTATACTTCTAAATATTTTATGTACTTTTGTATACAAAAAAACCCCTACTTTCAGAACAGCCAAAGTTGTTACCTTATTTCATGAACTCTTCTTTCTTTCTTTCATCATATGTCTCTGGTAATGCAAATATTACCTGTTCATAAAGAATGCTCCATTTTTTCTCTCTCAAAACTATCAAGATGATTTTTATGTTTAACTTACTTGGAAAGGATGAAAGAGGAGAAGTTTTAGAATTTCTATTTCTAGCCTCCCTAATAAAAAGAAAATTAAAAATCATATATCCTGGCAATCCACATTTTAGTTTCCTACTGTTGTGTAGCAATTCTAACCATTCAAATGACTTAGAACAAACCACCACTTTCTTAACTTTTCACTTATATGGATTGACTAAACTCAGTTGGATGGTTCTTCTGCTTCAGATAGTCTGGGGAATCAACTGAGTTAAAAGGTCAAAAATGTCTCCTCTTAGGGTTTGCTGCTGGTACTGAATATTTAGCTGGATCTGTCAATAGAAACACTTAGGTTTTCCTCCTCATGACATTTCACCATGAAGGAGGCTTCTTGCAATTTCCATACAGGTTTGCAAATTGTAAAAAATAGAAACTTCAAGTCCTATTAAGCCCTATTCTTGAAAGTTATAAGACCTTACTTTAACTTCATTTTACTTTTCAAAGCAAATTTTGAGTCCAGCCCAGTATCAAGAGCAAAAGCTACAGACTGTGTCACTTGAAGTCAGGAGTGCCACATCAGAAGTGTCATTTGTCACATGATATGGGAACAAATTGATGGGAGCTATCCATAGAGGTTAGCTACCACAGCCTACATTTTATTGAACTCTTATGTAAGGAGAAGGAGAGGGTGGGCAGAAAAAATTGATAAGTAATAAATTGGAAAATCCTTATGGTTATAGAAATTTGTGACCTTTCTGATGTAACAAAATCATCTAAAAATAAATATAAATAATTCTGTTTGGAGGAAAATAGTTCTCTAGTGATGTTTTCCCACTAAAGACTTTCCTTTTGAAAGACCAAAGAATTAGTGTTTTGCTCTGACTCAACTTAATATTTAAAAACATTTCTGAGAAAAAGATATCTTTTGAGATTTTACTTGTTAAAAATATATGACTTCATGATTTCAGGTTTTAAACATATGTAAATATTTCTTCCTTGTTTTATTATATAAAATTAAGATAATTTGAAAATTAGAATCCATATTTCTAATTTATTAATTTAAGTCTATAAGAAAACCAAAAATCCATGTTAATCAAAATGAATATTTTGTTAAGAAATTATAGTAAATATCAACAAAAATAAATTATTTACTAGTGAGTATTTTAGTACAGAAGAGATGATACAACTATAGAAGGTATTTGACATTTTTTTAACCTTAATTTCACTTGAAATGCAGAACAAGCATTGACTCAATAGTATTCTGCAAAAGTGGACAAGACTTGTCTTATAAATCCAGAAAAAAAATAGTATACTGAACTAAATGTGAGCAAATATGTGGAAATAAAAATTTCAAAGTGCAAATTAATAAAATAGATTTTAAAAGGATAGAAGTTAAAGAAAATAAAAGCTAGTTCTTTAAGATTAATAAAGTTGACAAGATTCTATTTCGACTTATTGGAAGAAAAGAGATAAGAGAAAAATTATCACTATGGTAATAAGAAAGGTGACATCATTACAGATAATACAGATAATAAAGTTATACTAAAAGATGGTGTTTTCTGGTTTGACAAGGAAGGAGCTTGGAAATTGTCATTCTATCTAAACTACAAACAAGAAGCTGAACAAACTGAAAAATCAATAGTTCTACTTAGTTCTGTCAGAAAAGTGAAATTACAGGGGAAATAACTGCTTCCCAAGTAGGTGAGACAGACCCGTGGGTATAGAGAAGAGCAATTTACTAGAGCAGAAACTCATAAGCAAAAAAAAATAAGGAACCAGGGCTGAGGTAGGAAAACCCAAGCTGAAAAATTGCTGGGGCCTCACTATGGAGAACTATGTGAGTTAAAAATTCTAGGGGACACTGTCATAGGTAGGCGCACATACTTTTTGAGTTCTGCCTTTAGGAATTTCATCCTGTCTTTATAGGGAATATTGGAAAAAAATCTCCTCATGTTTTTGATAGGGGCAGGGGAAAAAAATTTTGAAATAAACCAGGTTGTTCTATTCTTAAGGCCTGTCTTAGGGAAAACGCCTTTATAGTTGTTGGGATTGTAATTTGCTGGGGTTTTGAAAGAGCATAACTGGAGGAACAGAAATATACAACTCTCACCTCTTCCTGGCAAACCATATTACCTAATGTGAACATGGGAGAGTACTGAGAAGTTCCACTGAACTTCACAATCTAGGGAGACAGGCTCACCAAAAGACTGAGATCTAAACACGGGGCTATAAAGTGTTTCCCTTCTCTCTGCCTCTTACCACTGCATTACTAGAGCAACGGTAATTTAGATAGAATGACAGTTTCCTTTTCCTGGTATATCATTATCACCTTTCAACAAAAATTTATAAGACATAATAAAAGGCAAAAATCATAGCTTGAAGGCAAAGAAAAAGCATTAAAATCAGAGACATATATTGGCAAAAATGTTGGAATTCTCAGACTACTATTTTTCCTTAAGTCTATGATAAATAAACTAAGGGCTTTAATGGAAAATATAGGGACTATGCAATAACCAACATATAATGTAAGCAGAGAAAATAAAATTCTATGAAACTGTAAAAAAGAAGTGCTAGAGATAAAGAAAAAATGCAAGAGCAGAAATGAAGACTGCTTTTGATGGGCTCATGGTTAGGCTAGACATGGCAGAGTAAGGAATAACTGAACTGTTAAATATAGCAATAAAAAAATTCAAACTGAGTAGCAAAAAGAAAAAGACTATACATGCCCCCCCCCAAAAAAACACAAGAAAATTCAAGAATGTGGAGCAATGCCAGATCGTATATGCATATTTAGAATTCAAGAAGGAGAGAGAAACAGGAGCATTATCAAAAGCAATAATGACTGAGAATGTCCTAAAACTAAAATCCCCAAACTCAAGGAACAAATAGAGTAAATGCAAAAATTGAGAGAGAAGAAAAAGAAAGAAGGAGAGAAAGAAAGGAAGGAAGGAAGAGAGGGAGGGAGGAGAAGTAAGGAAGGAGGGAGGAGGGAAGAAAGAAACATTAACTTGAAAGAAGATAGGGTAGTGAAGTCTGTCTTACTCCACCTCTTTTATATCCCCATGATGCTGCCCTCCACTCTTTACCTTTTGGTCATTCCAAAGTTCCTCCACTCATCTCATGCCCCGCCCCTCCCTGCCTTATGGATTAGCATCTACTTATCAGAGAGAATATTCTGCCTTTGGTTTTTTGGGATTGGCTAACTTTTCTTAGCATGATATTCTCCAGATCCATCCATTTACCTACAAATGCCATAATTTTATTATCTTTTATTGCTGAATAATATTCTATTATGTATAAATACCATAGTCTCTTTATCCGTTCATCTGTTGAAGGTCATCTAGGTTGCCTGGTGAGAGAATCTGAGGCCACAGGGAGGACTTGGGGTCACACCTGTCCTCTCTTCCTCTGCTCTAGTTCAATATGTGACCACTTGATCCCTGTGTTAGTCATCTTTTTGTCACTGTGACTAACATACCTGACAACAACAATTTAGAGGAGGAAAGATTTATTTTGATTTATGGTTTCAGATGTCTCAGTTCAGGTTGTCCAACTTCAATGAAGAAACATCATGGTACTGAACAGCTCATGGCAGCTGGGAAGGAAAGAGAGATAGAAGGGTGGAGCAGGAAAGGGGACAGGGGGAAGAGAAATTCTTCCAGGGCATACCCCTGATAGCCTTCCAGTTCTCAGTAGTCCATTCATCAATCAATGGATTCACCTATCAAACGAAATAATCAACTGGTGAGGTCAGAGTCTTCATGATCTAATCACCTGCCAAATCTCCACCTCTGAGCACATGAGATTTCCAGAGGTGGGAATCTGGTGAAATTTTTAAATCATGAGGACTCTAGCCTCCTCCATCATTAATCCATTGGAAATTTAAGGATTCTGTGAAGTGAATCATTAGTGACAGGTGGCAGACACTCTATGAGGTGAAACCTATTTGGAGGGAGTATTGTGTGTTATCCCTAGCCCTCTCTCTCTACGTTCTTGCCACCATAAGAGAAACATCTCTGTAGTGCCAGGTCCTTCCACTAAGATGTTATACCTTCCCTCAGGTCCAGAGAAACAGAGCCAGCTGACCAAGAGCTGAAACTGCTGAAACCTGAGCTGAAATACATCTTTCTCTTTGAAGTTGTTTTCTCAAACTTTTTTTTTTAAATATTTTTTTTATTGGTTGTTCAAAACATTACAAAGCTCATGGCATATCATCTTCCATACATTTGATTCAAATGGGTTATCAGCTCCCATTTTTACCCCAAATACAAGTTGCAGAATCACATCGGTTACACATCCACATTTTTACATAATACCATATTAATGACTGTTGTATTCTGCTACCTTTCCTATCCCCTACTATCCCCCCTCCCCTTCCCTCTCCTCTTCCCTCTCTACCCCATCTGCTGTGGTTTAATTCTCTCCCTTTTTTTTCCCTTTCCCCTCACAAACTCTTATATGTAAACTGACAAACACAATGTTCATTTCTCTAATTTCAAGTGCAATACAGCATCTCTCCATGTCTTTACTAGTCAATTACTCTTTATTTTCTGTGGCAGGTGTATGCATATCTTGTGCCCATTTTTCAAGTGAGCCTATGTTTTTTTGGTTCTATAAACTGAAGACTTTCTATATTCTTGACTTAATATTCCATCAAAGATATAAATTGCAAATATATCCATTTGTAAATTGTATTTTATTTCCCTTAAGATGTTATGCTGAGTCATTCAGAATTTTTGAAGATCAAAAATATAGGCAACAGCTGGGCACAGTGGCGCACACCTGTAGCGTCTTGGGAGTTCAAAGCCAATTTCAGCAACTTCGAGGCACTAAACAACTCAGAAAATCCCTGTCTCTAAACAAAATACAAAATAGGGCTGAGGATGTAGCTCATTGTTTGAGGTTTTGAGTGCCCCTGATTCAAATCCTGGTATAAAAAAAAATTCCATATATATAGATATGGAACATAATCTTTAACATCACTCAATAAGACTGCACAATGATTATCTAGGCAAATATACTTAGCAATAGCCACAATTTAAAAGTTCTATGTTTTGAGTAGTTTCATGTTCATGTGTTCATGTTGGTCTTGTATAGATAAAAATCATTTTAACCTGGGTAACATTATAACTATAAAGGTTATAGTTTATTTTCTTGGTGCAGAAAACCAGCTTTATACCCAATTCTTCAATTTTGTCCTAACATGTATTTATTAAGGTACACTTCATATTGGGCAGTTTCAACCAGAAAAGAACTGTTTTTAATGTTTCAAGCAGTTTCTATCTCTATGAACATGGGCTTACGTTTGCTGCCCATGGTCAGGCAGACAGGGAGAGGTGATTAGGAGAGCATGAAATGCCAGGTACTTGAGCTGAAATTTGTTATCCACAGGTGGCAGTCAGAAAGGACCCAATAGGAAGGAAAAGTAATTGCAGATGTAAATATTCTTTGAAGGCTGTGAGTTTGAGAAAGGTCTGTGTCCTAAATTCTTTCAAACTGGTTATGAGATTCACCCAGGTTAATTTCTTTTAATAAGCTTTTAATTAAATCTTATCTGACATACAGAACTTCATGTCTGAAAAATTATTTTACTTCTTCTGTAAATGGGTTTTACAGATAATTATTTGGTGACTTCGGTTTGAGAGATTATGAATCTATATTGCTTAGAATGAGAGATGTTAGAGAATTCCAGTTAGTCATTTTGTCAAAATCTAAATCCACTAGATTTGCTGTTGATTGGATAACTGAGAGCTTTGTTTGCTAGAAAATGATCACTATTGCTTTTGGTCCCTCCATTCTCTCAAGGTGCTATACTCTGTACTCCATACAAACAAACATACTATGAAGGGAGTTCTGGGAACTGGAATTTATTCTAATCAATTGATAGTTTGAAACATAATTATATACCTATAGATAAAATTTGAACATAGATATAAAGATATATAAACATCCATGTGCATGTACACATGCATACAAATAGAAATGTACACAAATAAATGCTAAGCTTCTTAAATGTTTTTGATTAGTTTTAACATTATAACACTTCCTTAATTACTTAATAAGTGTAATTTTTGAATTGTGTTCATCTTATATTTGCACAAGAAGTTATGATTTTATCATTGAAAAATTACACTTTGCTGATTTTTGGAACTTCACTGCGACACCCAAGTCAATTCACTTGATGTAACCAAGCAAATTTTCTTTCCAAAGTACATATATATTAAACACTTAGAACATTTTATCACTACCTACAGTGAACCTTAAGCAGTATGAAACTCTTTGTTTCTATTCTCAATTTTATTTGTTTTATAGTATATCTTGTGTTTTATTTGTATTTATAGTGTATCTTGTGTTTTATTTATACTTTGGATTCACACAGGCAATAAATTATTCCCCATTTATAGTAACTATAATTAAAGATTTGGTATTATTACTTAGTGAATTCTATTATAGTTATATAATTATATAATTCTAATATAGTTATTTCAAAGGCTCCATAAACATACAATGGAGATAAGATAGCTTTTTCAACAAATGATGCTGGGAAAACTGAAAATCCATATGTAGTTAAATGGAATTATACCCCTATCTCTCACCCTACACAAAACTCAACTCAAAGTGGATCAAGGGCCTAGGCATTAGACCAGAGACCCTGCACCTGCTACAAGAAAAAGTAGGCCAAATCTCTATCATGTCATCTTAGGAACCAAATTCCTCAACAAGATTTGAAAGTGCATGAAGTAAAATCAATAATCAATACATCAGATTGTATCAAACTAAAGAGTTTCTCCAAAGCAAACAATCAAGAACATTAAGAGAGAGCCTACAGAATAGGAGAAAATCTTTGTCACCTGCACCTCAGATAGAGTATTAATCTCCAGGATATATATATAGATATATAGATATAGATATAGATACATATAGATAGATATAGATATATGGAGAACTCAAAAAACTTAACACCAAACCAAACAAAACAAAAACAAATAACCCTATCAATAAATGAGCTAAGGATCTGAACAAGAAATATCATCTTCATTTCACAGAAGAAATATTATCAGTCAACAAATACATGAAATAATGTTCCACATCCCTAGCAATTAGAGAAAGTGAAATTAAAACTACACTGAGATTTTTATCTCACTTTAGTCAGAATGGCAAGTACAAAAAAAATTTAACAATAAATGTTAGCAAGGATGTGGGGAAAACAGTACACTCATAAAATGCTGGTGGGACTGCAAATTGGGGCAACCATTGTGGAAAACAGTGTGGAGATTCCTCAGAAAACTTGGAATGGAACCACCATTTGACCCAGCTATCCCACTCTTCAGTTTATACCCAGAGATATTAAAAACAACATACTACAGTGACATGACCACATCAATGTTTACAGAAGCTCAATTCACAATAGCTAAGCTATGGAACCAACAAAGGTACCCTTCAACAGATGAATGGATAAAGAAAATATGGTATACATACCCAATGGAATATTGCTTAACTAAAAAGAAGAGTGAAACTATGGCATTTTCAAGCAAATAGATGGAATTGAAGATTGTCATGCTAAGTGAAATAAGTCGGTCACCAAAAAACAAAGTTTGAATGTTCTCTATGACACATGGATGCTAACACACAATAAGTGGGGAAAGGAGGGGAATAGAAGTTAACTGGGGTGGACAAAGGAGAATGAAAGGAAGGGGGGATGAGAATAGGAATGACAGTATAATGAATTTGATATAACTTTACTATATTAATATACGAATACACAACCAGTGTAACTTCACATCGTTTATAGCCACAGAATGGGAAGTTATATTCTACGTTTGTATAATATGTCAGAGTACATTGTACTGTCATGTATAAGTAAAAAGAACAAATAAAATATTTTTAAAAAGTAAAAATATACAAGCACATTTTGAAATTTATAAAAACATTTATACAGTAGATGTAAATTGAGTGTAAAATTTTTTTCTACATCTGGAGGGTATTAATAAGAAATTATTTGTGACAGAAAGGAGCTCTCTGAAATCAGCTTATAAAGATAAATAAGTATTTCTTTAAATCAAACTTATCAAAAATGCATGCAAAATACAGGATCTTATGGTTATATTAAGTGATGTACAAGTGAAGGTCCTACAGAAAAACACAATCAATAGGAAATAGATAAATAGGAGAATATTTATTATGGGAACTGACTCACAATATTGTGGAGGCCACGAGGGTCCACCATCATCCACCCACTCTAAATAGAAGTAGGAAAGCTGGTTGTGTGATTTAGTATTAGTATTTTAAAATCCTGAGAACAAAGAGAGTGTTATTGTAATGCCCAATCTGAAATCAAAGACCTCAGAGAGAAAGAGAGAGAGAGACCCTCCCTCTGCATTATTGTTCTATTTGAGCCCTTAAAAAATTGGATGATGCCTATCCTCATTAGTAAGAATGAATCTTTACTTAATCTTCCAATTTAAGTACAATAATCTATGGCTACAACTCTTTTCCCTGGGTAAAAGGAATAGTTTAAGATAGTGAAGTGTCAGCTTGTTCCAAAATATGGAAGAATTTACCAAAAAACAAAACCTTAGGAATATTTAGAAACATCGGGAAATTTGCCTAATCTGAAAGAAAGGGAATTGTATATGTCTTAGTTTATATTTGCTGAGTTTGTAAAGAGGCTATAAAATGTTAGAGGCTATAAAACTCAGCAAAATTCTCTCTTTATCAAGGGCTCACTTGGAAGATAATTTTAAGGGGAACTCATAAATCTATAATGTCACAAAATATAGTCATGCATAACTAGAATCCAGCATTTTCTTTGTTAAAAAATAAATTGCTTTTAAAGCTCTTAATGAGGGAAGTAAAAGGTTATTTTTTAACCTTCTACGTAATCTTCTCAGAGAGCAGAGATTCCATATTTCCCCAGAACAATCTTCGCTGTTTTATGTTGACCCTATTATGTACTTAGCCAATTAAAAATAAATAGTTCCTTACTTACGTAAGGGCTGAAGTTCCCTAGAATTTTATTTCCTTCTTCTGGGTTTTGTTTCAAAATTTACTCAAATTAGGTGTTAAGTATAGTGTTATTTCTCTGACAATCATAAACTTGATCTAATCCAGCGACTGTCAACTTTTATGACTCTAGACTTTGCCATTCCAATATTAGATCAAAAAATAAATAAAATTTTAGGATTTCTTTAATTCTCAAACAATTTTTGGGATTTATACAGCAGTCATACAAAGATTGTAATGATTTGTTAACAAAAGAGGCAACATTAGAAATAACATTATTTCTCTATTTCTTAATTAGCTTTATATTATTATATGAACTACATGAAAAGATTTCAAAACAAATCACATTCGAGACTTCCCTGGGTTAAGTTAGGACAATACATGGGAATGCTTTGGAGATTTGTGAAGGTTTATCATGCTCTGTTGTCTAAATATGTCCTTGCCCCATGAAATACATTCATTAACCTATTATGAACTAGTATATATTGGACTTCCATTGAAATTTCACTATCTTCAACTCTAACAACTATAAGAGATCAACTAACCTTTCCATGTTTTTATAAAATATATTAACTTCTCTCTGATATATGTCTGAAGGTTCTGCTGAAAATTGTGAGCTAGATGTGTCTAAAACCTTGTGGAATATATTATACCAGGTACTATGAACTATTGATGCCCCCAAAATAGACTTTTATGCAATCGATTATAAGGCAAGATTTCTTAGACAACTGCTAAACCAAACCAATAGAGTAAAAATTCCTAGGATTCTTTTTGTTCCACATCAAATCTAATTCATAAATATATACTATTGACTCTAAATTCAGTAGAACAAAAACTAATTACACAGACTAACCATACTGATGATGGAAGTTTTCTTGCGTTTATTTATTTGGAAAGATGTTGATATTTCAAATTTTTAAATTTATTTTTATTTTTATTGACAGCTTTGTTGAGGTAAAATTCATGTATAACAAACTGGATATATTTAAAGTAACAATTTAATAAACTTTCAACATATTTCTACATCCTGAAACTTTCATTAAACCATCCTTCATTAAACATCCTGATACTATCACTACAATCAAAATTATAAATATACCTATTACCTCTAAAAGTGTCCCTCTGAACATTTATAATTCCCCCTTCCTTCCCTACTCCAACCTACCTCTTGCCCCAGGTAACCACTGGCCTTTTATCACCATAGATTAGTTTGAATTTTCATAAAATTGAAATAAAACCATCTGTACTCTTTTTGGTCTCTTTTCTTTCACTCCTTACGATTATCTATAGATCCATCCATACTATTTTGTGCATCAATATTTAATTTGTTTTTATTGCTGAGTAGTGTTCTATTTCAGGTTCATACCACATTTTGGTTATCCCTTCAATTATTGATAAAGATTTAGGTTGTGTGAAATGTGGGGGTATTACAAAGAAAGTTAGTATGGACATTCATGCGCAAGTCACTTTATGGACATATGCTTCTCTTTTTGCTGGGTAAACATCTATGAGAAGTAGAGTTACACAGGTCATGTAATCATTTATACACAAAGGGTAATAATATCTGATTCATTCTACTTTTTAAGAAATAGACAAAATGTTTTCTAAAGTGGTTGCACCGTTTTATATTATCAACAGATGCATAATAGACCTATAAAACTTTGATTGACCTATAAAACTTGGTATTATTACTCATTTGGATTTTAGCTATTTTAATAGATACATACTGGGATCTCATCATATTTTAATATGCACTTCCTTAATGGCCAACTATATATATGTCATAAATTTTTCACATATTTATTTGCCATCTATATATCTTCTTTGAAGTATCTATTCAGTTCTTCATTATTAAAAAATGTGGATTGTTTTTATTATTGAGTGTTAAAATGTATACACATATCACAAATACATATTACTTTTCTGATATGTTTGCTAATATTTTCTCCAAATCATGAATATTTCTTTTCATTACCTTAACATTAATTTCCAAAACCAAAAGTGTTATATTTGATATTCAGCTTACGATTTTTTTATACACTCTGCCATTAGTTTCATAAATAAGAAATACTTGTCTAACTCAAAGTTACAGTGTTTACCATTTTCTCTTTCAGAAATTAAAAATTTTTAACAGTGCTTTTATTGAAAACGTGTATTTTGTTTTAATACACATGCCTTAATCTATTTAACTCCAGAATACACCTTCCTGAAAGTGAGGACTTCCGTGTAAAACCTGAAGGGCTCTCCACAAGGTGTGCACCCCATGCGTCAGGAGCTGATCTGGAGCTGGATCCAGCTCGGGGTGCTCAGACCCTCACTGGTTTTGTTCTCCCTTCTCCACAGTTTGATGTTTCAAGGGTTTCCACAGAAACTTGTTGAAAGAAATTAGAATACAAACTTATTTCAGTACCTCCATTGGCATTCTCCTTTAGCTTGCTCAGACTAGGCTTGGGGACTTGTTTTACACTCTTAAAAATTATTGGTAACACCAAAGAACTTTTGTTCAGGCAACTTATGTCCAACAATATTTAATTAGAAATGAAATTTAATTTGAAATGAAAACAGAATTTTAATATATCTGTATTTATAAATTAAAAAGTAATAGTAAACATGTAAACATTCTACCTATTAACGTAAATAAGAATTTTTGGAAAATAACTATTTTTCAAAACAAAAACAGTAGCAAAATGATTGATTAGTATTTTTTTTTTACATTTTTTTAAGCTCTCTCACATATCTTACTTAATTAGCTTAAAAGAAAGCATCTGGATTCTCTTACCTGTGTCACTGTTCAACCTTTTGTGTTATGTATCAGTTAAAGAATATAAAGAAGCTTTACAAATACATGGGGTTATAAAGTTATATTAGTCACCTTTTCAGATGATTGCAAGATACTGTTATTTGATATTGTTCTCAAAAACCACTCTGATATTTTAAACCTACCACATTTTGGTCCACCCTTGCTTTTGCCACATCAGTGCAAAAATCAGTAAGCAGAAATAAATAAATAAATAATGTTTCAGTTTTACTATGAAAGAGTATTTGACCTCCCAGACCCCCAAGAAAGAAACTCAGGAATATCTAGAGATCTCCAGACCATATTTTGAGAACCAAAAATGTAGAAGAACATTTTTAAAAATGTGGCAAAAGTTCACAATGTATTGTCAAGTGATAAAAGGACAGAATTGTTATTAATGTTATAGTTTTAAAATTATATATTTTTAATTAAAACTATTATAATTAAAAACTGGAAAAGTATCAAAATGTAGGAAAATCATTGTTTATTATTTTCTTATTACTTAATAAATTTCTTATAGAAAAAAAGAAATTAAAAAATTTTTGTTTTACATTCATATCTAGGATCCATTTGGAGCATATTTTTACCACTGTGCATGGTGGATAAAACAATTTTTTGCCCATGGATATTTAATTTTTCCAGCACCATTTGTTGAGCACTGACTTTTCACCGCTGAATTGATTTTGCATGCTTTTAAAAATATAAATTGCCCATTTTTTTTTCCTAAACAAATGTGGGTCTATTTCTGAACTGTTTATTCTGGTCCACTGATCTACCTGTTTTCATGCCAATGCCATAGTGTCATGAAAAGGCTTGAGTTGGGTAAAGTTTGTCCTTCTACTTTGCTCATCTTTTCAGAGGTGTTTTGCCTTTGCTAGGGCCTTTTCCCTCACATTTGAAGTTTAAAAACAGTTTGTTAGTTTGTATAAATAAAAGTAAACAAAAGCTGTTACAATGTGGATGGGGCTTTCTCCTATTTGGATTTATTTTGGAGTAACAGACATTTTAACAATATTGAGATTTTAATCTCTAACTATTACACCTCACTTCATTTATTTAAGTCCTCTTTAACATTTTGTGACTTTTTTTAGATTTCAGTGTATAGAATATGCATTTTTTTCATATTTATCTCTAAATACTTTATATTGTTTAATACTACGTAATTTTTTTATATCAGTTTCCAATAGTTTGTGGCTAGCTTGCAAAAATATAATTGCATATTTTACTCTGATACTACATTTACTCATTAGGTCTAGTAGCGTTTCTGTAGATTTTAGCAGATTTTCCACGAATGCTTTTCCATTTATGAATAAAGATGGTTTTATATCTTCCTATAAAATCTGGATACATTTTATTATATTATTTTATTTTTACACCTTTTTCTATTGGCTTCAGAAGAATATTAATAGGTGTTGACAGTGGACTTTGTTTTCTTTATGATTGAGAACAAAATATTCATTCTTTCACCGATAATGGTAACTGCAGGTTCTCCAGTGACATCTTACATCAGTTCTGGAACTTTATATTTAGCCAAACAATTTCCTCAGTGTTATATTAAGTCATGTCTGACGTAGACTGTCAACATATGGACATAGAACAACTTTCTTAGTCAATTTGTGTTGCTATAACAGAACACACAGATTGGTAATTTATAAAGGGAAGACGTTTTCTATGGCTCTTGGTTGGGAAGTCTAAAACCATGGTGCTTATATCTGGACAGGGACTTCATGCCATGGTGCAGGGTAAGAATGTGGGAAAGAGCAAGAGAGGAAGAGAGATCAAAGGGTTGCTGAACTTTTAGAACAAACCTACTCTTGAAATGCCAAACTTAGGTTCAGAATAATGACATTAATCTGTTAATGAGGGCAAAGTCCTTATGACCCAAACATGTCTTATTAGGGTCCACCTCCCTATAATCTCTTGATGGTAATTGTTTCCAACTCATGACTTTAAGGAACACATTCAAACCAGAGTAACATCCAATTCTAAAATTTGTTGGTTCCTAGTTTGCCAATGATTTTTTTCAGCTTTTACCATGATGGATTTAATCCAATGATTTTATGTATCAGTGAAAATATTATTTTTTTTTCACTCATTTACTAAGTAAATTATGTTACTTTTTAAACATTAACCAAAACTGAGTTGCAAGGACAATTGTTACTGGATAATGAATGATGTTTTATCCTTCTAGTATTTTTCAGCATTTGATTTGAAGTTCATAAGTTTCGCATGTTTTATGAGGGATATTGAACTATGTTTTTAAATGTTGCAATTTTTGTTCTTGTTTCATATCAAGGTATTGCTGTACTCATTAGTTAATAAGTGTGACCATTTTCTTTTTTGAAAGAGATTTTGTAGAATTTGTATTATTTTCTCTTTATTTTGCAGAATTAACCAATTATGACATCTGAACTGACAGTTTGATTTTTAGGATGCTTTTTAGTTATATATTATTTTTTTAAAATTGATGTAGAGTTAATCAGGTCATGTTTTTATTCTAGAGAGAAATTAAACTTGTTCCATAGTTTGGCTATTGTGAATTGTGGTGCTATAAGCATTGATGTGGCTGTGTCCCTGTAGTATGCTGTTTTTAAGTCCTTTGGGCATACACCGAGGAGAGGAATGGCTGGGTCAAATGGTGGTTCCATTCCCAGATTTCCAAGGAATCTCCATACTGCTTCTTATATTGCCTGCACCAATTTGCAGTCCCACCAGCAATGTATACCTTTTTCCCCACATAATCACTAACACTTATTGTTATTTGTCTTCATAAAAGCTGCCATTCTGACTATAATGAGATGATATCTTAGTTTTGATTTGCATTTCTCTAATTGCAGAGATGCCCTTCAGTAAAGGAATAGATTAAAAAATGTGGCATATATACACAATGGAATATTACTCAGCAATAAAAGAGAATCAAATCATGGCATTTGCAGGTAAATGGATGGAGTTGGAGAAGATAATTCTAAGTGAAGTTAGCCAATACCAAAAAGACAAATGCTGAATGTTTTCTCTGATAGAAGGTCACTGACTCATAGTGGGGTAAGAAGGGGGAGCATGGGAGGAATGGACGAATTCTAGATAGTGCAGAGGGGTGGGAGGGGAAGAGAGGGTGCAGGTGGTTAGCAATGCTGGTGGAATGTGATCGACATCATTATCCAAAGTACATGTATGAATATATGAATTGGTGTGAACATACTTTATATACAGAGATATGAAAAATTGTGCTCTATATGTGTAATGAGAATTGTAATGCATTCTGCTGTCATGTATTTAAAAAATAAAATAAATTAAAAAATGAAATTGAACTTGTATCTTTCTCAAAACTTGTTAATTTCATTTGCATTCAGATTTATTAGTTAAAAGTTGATAATGATTTACCATTATTTTTTTCTTTTTAAAATTCAACAAAAATATTTTACTTACAAGGAGCAAGGCACATTTTGTGGACTAAAATAATAACCTTTTCTACTACTCATGCAGTAAGATAACTGAATGTCTTTAGGGGTAAACACATTTTTAAAAATTCAATTTTAATACCTTGTCTTCTTTTAGGCTAGACCTGCTGTATATAACCTATAATTCTCATACATTCAATATATTCTATAAAAACATTTAAGGAATAATGTTATCTAAGAAATTAAATGCTAGACTTATTCTCAGCCCACATCCATCTCCATTCCACTTCCCCAGTGTATGCCCCAATATTAATGGGAACTTCTTACCACTCTGAAGATTAATATAATGTCTAAATATACTCTTTAAATAAAGTATGGTTCTTACATACAACCCAACATCTTTTGGTGCATTTTAAAGATTTCACCAGACATCAGACTTTGCTTTAGGTAAGGAACCACACCACACCTTAAAAAATACCCAGAGCTGCAGGAGTTGAATCACAAAGTGAGTCAACATGTGAATGATTCTGCACTCCTACAAGTGCAGATCTAGCTCTTTTTAGGATTAAACTGTTTAATTCAATTCCCCAGTTTAGATTCTTGACCTTCTGGATATTAACCACTTTAGAGATCATTCATCATTTCTTCCCATCATCTCCTTCATTAGAAGAGATACTTATGCATTGTCTTTTCTGCCTGCCTCTTTGCTCTGAAGGTTTATTATCTTTACCTCTGACCTGCTCTTGTTCCTTTTCTTGAAAGGCTGCTTTTGCTATTGATTATTTATTCTACAGACAGTCTTTTGGGTGCCATCTTGTTTGATCTTTATCTCACACATAGACCCCTTAGGAATTGCCCTCTAGTACTTCTGACCAGAGGCACCATGAGGAGGGATGGTAGGGTTGTCTGTTTCAATGTTGCACATAAACAAGTTAAACAACAGAATAGTCTGTGGTGTACACCATGGGGTAATCAAACTGCTAGTCAGTGCAAAGGAGCTAGTAGGAAACTATCAGAAGAGAATCATAGTTATGTGTGGTAACAGTGGGAGATGGGGTAGGAATTACTAATCCAAGGAAAAAACAGGAAAGATATGGTGGATGGGAAGGGGAAAAGTAAGTAGTATGGATAAATGTTGGAGACTATCATGCATAAATTCAAAGTGCCTGGAATATTCTGGACACCAGTGAGATGTGGCCTTATGAGGTTAATCTAGAAATTAAGTCAGGAGAAAGTTAATTAAAATATCTTTGAAAAATGACTCTCAAAGTATACAGAGAGGGACATGATGTCCTGTCAGATTTTCAGAGTATACTGTCATGCAGAGGATGAGCACATGAAGAAAAGGGGGTAAAACTGATGATAAACATTTGACTTTCAAACTAATCAATAAAAGTCATGGGTTCAGATATTCTGAAAAAACAACTCCTGTTAACCTGTGTAACAGAAAATTTGGACTGGGCTATCCCAGTTGACATTAACAGGTATTTGTGTTTTTTCTTTGACACATTTTTTCCATTACTATTTTTTGCTTTTACTTTTATTAAACAAAAACTTTCATGATTTATCTCTGTTATAAAGGATTCAGATAATCATCTAGGATACAGAAGGATAAAAACATTATTAATATGCTAACAACATTTAAATGTCCTTCTTTGCCTATATGCAGTTAGAAAAGTATGTAGATAAAAATTTGATAAGGAGGGAAAATGGTACAATATAGGACTGTACTATGAAGGCTAATTAGATGAGATTATTCAATTTATTTTAACATGCTTATAAAAAATAATAAAAATCTGAAGTTGTAAATATTTTAGGAACTATTACCTGTAAATCTCTCTTACATTTATGAACTAATTATTGGAAAGACTAAAAGATTGGGATGACTTTGTTTTATGTTTTGGAACATGTATTTCTATTTTAGACATTCTTTGAAAGATATTTAATACTCTTACATATTCTTCTGTCATCACTCCTAAACACTGTAATTTTTAAAAGTTATATTTTACCTGTCCAATTGTGTAACATTTGTATTCTGCTTCCTAAACATAATCCCTTCCATTTTTTCTTTTTCTGTTTATTTTTGATTGGTTCCTTTTTAACATTCAAATGATTTTACTATGTTTATTTATTTTTAAAAGAAAGTCCCATATATGGCGAATTCCTTGGAGATTAGTGTGTTTCAGAATGCCTGGATGGTTGCATAAATGGAATCAGGACTTGGCTGTTATATTAGTGTTCAGTTACAATTTTACTCCTTAATCCTTTGCAGATTTCAGCCTTTCTTCTACCAGTCAGTTATGCTTATTTTTTTTCCTGGAAGCATAAAATTTTTAAAAAAATTTATTTAAATAAAATGACACATGCATATAATTTTTGAATAGTTGTACTATGAAAGCATACAATCAAACTTAAAATTTATTTTGCCCCTTTAATTGATTTCTAATCCATTGAGGTCATACGTCAAACCCTTTTGGTGGTTTTCTCTGCTAATTGCCTACATATTTATAAATAACATTCTCATTATTTCTTCATATTCCTGTTTTAGATACTTAGCAACTTTCTATTATGAACACTAATTATTTAACACTTTTTGAGATTCATAATTTTTCTGCCTTCGTGTTCCTAATGCTTACACAACACTCTTTCTAATTGAGTTAATTTTTAATAGTCATCAACTCTGGCAATCTGAATATTACAGCTAAGGGAAGTATTGTGCTATGATTGCAATGTCTTTTTTTGCACAATGTTTTATTTACTTTGGAATTAATGACTGCTTTGATTTTGTTATTGGCTCTATTTCCTATATAATACATCAATCACCAAGTTCTTTGACATTACTGATACCCAGAAAGTCGGTTACTCTGTCATTACCATTTTCTTCTTGAAGACATCTCCCCTTGAGGCCCTGTTTCTTCTACTTCATTTTTGAACTGATTGCTCTCTCTGTCTTCTTTACAAATGTTTTCCTAGGATTTTCCTTCATGATCCTGTCACTGTACTTTATGTATCCATTATATTGGATTCTGTATTATCTGTATCATGTGTCTCTGTCTTCCTTAGTTTAATTATTTTAACTGTATCAATCTTCTGGTTGCTTTTACAGGTAGTATATCATAGGAAAATTTTTTGAGACCTTACATATCAGAAAATGGTATCATTCATCCTTCACACTTGATTGACAGTCTGTGTAGAAAATCCTGATTTGGAATCATTTCCCCTCACAATTCCAAAGGCATTACTCCATTGATATAGATTATACATTATGACTAAAAGTCCTTTGGGATTCTATATCCTGATCTTTTCTTGGTTACCTTTTTTTCTCCTCTTTACTTTCTTATAGCTATTAAGATCTTCATTCTATTACAGGGTTTCTGAGCTTTTGTAAAACTGTCACCTAATAGTGAATCTTTTCCCATTCATTCCGTTGGCTGTTTGGTAAAGGCTTCATTCTATAAATTCATATTTTTCAATCTGATAAAACTGCATGAATTATTTTCGTGACAATTTGTCCCTTTCCATTTTCTTTTGTGTAACTCACGCTTTCAGTTTAAACACTTGGCTGATATTGTTTCATTTTAAAAATTTTCATCTCTTGTCTTTTTTGCTATTTCCAAGGGGATTTCCTCAATTTAATCCTCCCATCTTTTTTGCTGAAGTTTTATTTCTGCCATAAAATGTTTGATTTTCTAAATCTTGTTCTTACTTTCTAAACACTGTTTTTTATTCTAGCCTCAAGTTTTGGATCATGGAGAAAATGTTTTATCTTACCCCTCTTTTTAAATTGTGGTGAAATACAAATAGCAAAATATTTTCTATTCTAAATATTTTTGAAGTTTATGGTTTAGTAGTGTTAAGTACAGTCAAATTGTTGTACACACTTTTTCCAAAACTTTGTCATCATGCAAAACTGAAATTCTGCACACTTTAAACCACAATTTCCTGTTTCTTTCTACCCTCAGCCACTGGCAACCTCACTATTCTGCTTTCTAGTTCTATGAATTTGACAACTCTGTTTATTATAGAAATAATCCATATAATTTCGTCAGTATTTTTGTCTTTTTGTGACAAAATTCACTTAGCATACTGTTTTAGTAGAACGTTGCTCTGTGTGTCAGAATTTTCTTCCTTTTAAAGGCTGACTATTGCCTTGTATGTTTATACTATACCTTGTCTGTCAGTCACTCCATTGGGGCAGTTGGGTTTTTTCATATCTTAGTTACCATGAATAACTCTATGAACATGGGCATGCAATATCTCTTCAAGACCCTGCTTTCAACACTTTTGCCTATATATACAAATGCAGAATTGTTGGATCATGTGGTAAGTCTAGCCTTCATTTTATGAGGAAACACCTATTGCTTTCTGTAGCAAATAAAACATTTCACAATTATATCAACAGTGAGCCAGTGTTCTGATTTCTCCACACATTCATCAGTACTCCTAGTTTTCTTTCTTTTTGTTATGATTGCCATCCTAACCATGTGAAGTTTGTATTTCATTCTGGCTTTTATGTGCCTCTTCTTAGTGAGTAGTGATGTTGAGCATCTTTTAATATACTGCCTGATCATTTGTATATTATCTTTGGAGCAAGGTCTCTTCAAGTCCTTTACCCCTCTGCTGAGTTTCTTTCAATTGACTTTCTTTCTTCTGCTTTCATGGTTGGAAACATGACTCCAACATCTCTAAATCTTCAGTTCTCTATTCACATCAAAGAGTGAATGAATGTACATGCTTACTACAAACTCTGCATGAGAGATGAAGATTATTTGATGTGTAATTAATTGGGAAGTGGGTCATAAGGGGGGCATCTTAAAATCTAATTTATTACCATTGTTTTAATTTTAATATTTTTCTTAACCCTATAACTTAAATTTTCACTTTATTTTTGATATTTCACTTTATTAAATTTATTCATTTTTATTAAGTTCTATAGTACCATTCTATAGTACTGAATCTATAGTACCGTTGTTTCATAGGAATTTGGCTTCTGTTCTTCGTATACTTTTTTTCCCCCTACATTTCCCCTTCATTTTCAGATGTATTCATTTCTGCTTTTCCTTTTTGCTTCTGTTTGCCAAGTTGGAATGCTGGTATTTTTTAACCTTGCTTTGACCCTACATGAAAAGTTTTGCCAGACTTCTTAAATATCAGGTTGATTTAATATAAGCAAATTGTTTTACTCTGCTGTTATTATCTAGACATGATTGTCATTTCTCTAATAACGGCTTCAGGACCACAATTTTGTCTTAGTGACTTTGCAGGGAAATGTATCCTAATTGTTTTCCTATTTCACTATTCTCTCTGCACAATTATTTCTACTTTCTCCAAGAGAGAAAAGAATATACCATCTGTTATTCTGCCAAATTATAATATGAAAATTACTAGGATTTTATTGATTAATCACTTCCATTGTGGAGGCTGAATGGGTTTAGGGTCCCCTGGGGCCTTACCAAACACTCATGTTGATTGTGGTGCTCACCTCTTGAAGTTTATAACAAGAAGTTGTCCTACTTATTTTGATTGAATTTGAAGTGCTTTCCCGTCTGTTTTTTTTTTTTTTTATTAATTTGAGAAGTTGGATGAAGAAGATCCTTTAATTTGGCTTCATTTTATCATCTTTATCTAGCAGTCTGTTAGGATTTGAGCATAGTTCAATGGAAAAATTTATATTGTTTATGATAAATGCAAAATCAGAATGCAACATATAGACACTGCAAAGACTCCATTTCTGCTTGTTAAGCTGTTTCCAAGAAGCACTTTTACCTCCTCCCTCTATCATTATTCAAGGGAAAAGCAAGCTTGGATTTGAGTTGGTCAACTGTTAGTTGATTAGGTGTCTTTTTCATCTTTTTGGATGTGATGTTTCTTAATCATGAATGAGGTAGTTGTATTGTCAATCTATAAGGTAGCTTTTACTTTTTAAATCACATAAATATGATTTTTTTGCTCACATTTTAATTTTGTATAGTTTATTGTTTTTCGTAAGTTGAATTTGATTCTAGTCAACTAGTAAACATTGCTGACAATTTTATTAAAAATAAAAAAGGTTAGGATCTTGAGTTTCTGGGAAGAGAGAATGAGAGGAATGCTTTAATAAGCAAATTGTAGAATAGAGCCTGATAAATATTGTCAGATACATGTTTACTAAGTGTATGTGGAGATTCAGAGAAGATAGAGATCAAAGCTTTAGTTGACAAAATAGGTTCAATACAGAAATGATGTTTAAGATAAAAACAATGAGGGCAAAATGGTGGCCAAAATGAAGAGAGTGTGACTGAGAAAGGGTAGAACTTGAGTAATGGATATTTTGAGAACATTAACTCATCCCTTCTGTCTGAATTGAGGAATATTCTTGAGCATAGACCCTAGGTAAAACTGGAAGTCTTTGAGTCTTTTGAATGAAGTACTTTGACTTCAACTTCAGAAAGACTAATATGACAAAACTTTGAACACTGAGTTGGGAACAGTGAAGTCACTCAAATGGGGGTGATCTTAGTCATGGAAAGAAATAGAAAATATGCATAATGATTGGATCAGTAAAACTCAAAATGAGAAGGGGAGAGAATAAATTGAAAAATAGCTCCCATGTTTGAACCCAGATCAGTAACTATAGGTGTCATAAAAATAGAAATAAGAAAGCTAATTGGAGAAGTTAATTTTGGTGGACAATTATCATTTTAGTTTTCAATATATAGGATTTAGAGTACTATTAAATTTATAGTACCAAGGAAAATGTGACAGAAAGGTAAAGGAAAGACAAGGTCTCATTTATATGCAAGATTGCAGGGCTGCAAAGTAGATACTGGTTCTGTCCACATAAGATAAAGAAAGAAAACCTTCAAGAAAATAGCACAGGGAACAGAAACCCCAAATAAAAATGGCATTATGAAGCAGAATATGTAATGTTCAAATGTCTGATCTTGATAAAACGGATGGAAGAAAGGAAAGAGGAGAAAGGAAGAGAGGAAATATTATGAGGAGCTTTTAATTTTATTGATAAATTTTAATGCATTGTGCTTTAATGTTGCTCACCTTAACCCAGGTGTTATACCTGGATCCAGGTGTTATATCCAGGTGTGTTATAACTATATAGAGCTATAAATTGAATGTTATGGACACTGGACTGTTTATTACTTTATATTATAGGTCCCAAAGGTTTATTGTTCCTTACTTATGCTGCTTTCTCAAGGATTCAAAGGAGGGGGCATGCAGATGGGAGGGAGTTTGGGCCATGACTAGGTTTCTTGGCAAATACCAGTAGAGCAAATTAACACCATCACAAATAACAGAGAGTCCATAACACAGGGATCTTCAGAACAGCATGAGGAGAGGAGGACAGCAGTACTATTTTCCAATTATTTTGAACCCCAAGTCATTGTTATTTGTAAGCACTTAGCCAATGGGTGAGTCAACCTCTTAAACATGGAGGCTTTGTGAAAAATATATTTATCAGAAATAAATATTTTCTGAAGTGCACATTTCAAGTTATTATTGTTTAAAAATATTCTTAGTTGTAGATGGACCCAATACCTTTTATTTTGTTTATTTAGATTTTTGTGTGTCATGCTGGGGATCAAACCCAGTGCCTCATATATGCTAGGCAACATTTCAGATTATTAACAAAAGATTTATAGCACCTTAATTTGTTTAATAATATTTCTAAGTATTTCTTCTTTTGTGAAAGTATCAAAGTTATTTCCATTTCACATACATTACAAGTCTCTGATGGATTAAACATAATATTAGAAACTTAAAACAAGACACAAAAGAAAACAAAATGTGCAAGTATATTTAAATGGTTGATTTTTACTCTTAATATCTGTCAAGAATATCTCTAAGAGCATATAATATGATGGTTCACAGAATAAAATTTGGAATCATATATTTAGTTTTGAGTCAGACAGAGTTCAAACACTGATTATCATCAATGAAAGCTCAGGCCAAATTAATAACTTTTCTAGGATTCTATTTCAGAAGAGTAATGGTTTTCTTATAGTGATGTTAAAAGATTGAGATAATCTACACAACACGATGAATACAGAAAGCAAAATGTATCATGTTCTCAAGAAACAATTGGAATTCTTATTTTCTGTGCTTAGAATTTTAATATAGTGAATAACAATGCATATAGGAATAAATAACTTATTTTCCATAAGTCAAAAGTAATTTTGGCTAATTTGATACTTTGAAATAAAATTACTTTAACATGATCTAAATGTGTCTCCTAGGATCATAATTTTGCTGTAAGCTGTAGCAGAGTTTGGGGTGGGAGATCAATTTGGAGCTATTATTAAAGTCTTGAGAAATAATGAGCTTCTGATTAAGGAAGTGTACTTAAGTTGTTAATTGTAAATGTTTTTAATTGGTTAATTTTAGATTTTGAAATATAATTCACTTTCAATGAAATAAACAGAAGCTGTTTTGAAGATGGATACCATTAAAAACTTTAAGAACTTCCATATGAAGTTGTTTATAAACTGTAGTGTCAGCTTTACAGAAAAATGATTTTATTTTTTTAAATTGGGGATAATTTTTGTATCTCACAAATGTTTTGAATATTACATTATAATGAAATTTTCACTGTATTACATTAGAGTCAAAGAATGGAGGCTTTCAATGCTTAAGAATTCTTCCACATTTTAAGCAGATGACAATATAGCTAATTTTAGAGGTTTATCATTTGCTAATGACATGAAATTCAATGCAGATTTAACATACATTTACATTAAGCATATTTCTAAAGCCTCTTTTAAAATATATTTTTGTTCTTCGACATTTTTGTAGCTCAGATAATGAATATGTTTCTAGCACCACTAAAATTATCTTTCTGCACTATGAAAATTTCTATCCAAACAATTTTTTTAAATGCGTAAAAAGGGAGAGAATTGAAGAGACGGTCCCAAAATTATTTGTGTATCAATGTAGATGGTTTTTTTTTTCACAGACTGGTTTATGTAATTAGTTTGAGTGAATAAAAATGTTTGTAATTTAAATAAAATATTTTTACATTTCATAAATGTTGCTTAACACGAATTCAATAGAAACTTCACAATAGCATAAATCTATTTTTTAAATAATTTATGAAGCAATACATAAAGAAAAATTCAAGATTTGATGACTTCTTGATTAATAAACTTAGGTAAATGACATCTTGTAAATGATTATGAATTATGAAAAATTTCTTTAATTGATGTTTAAAAGTTTAAAAATCGGTGTATTAAGATGCATTATTTTGTCACAAAGCCATTAGTCTTGTAGAATATATCTAAATTATTATTTTTTAATAATCATGAATAATTCTTCAATGTTACTTAGTTACTTAGCAAAAGAGTTGCAGAAAGGAACAGGAAACACCACCTGAATATTCACAGAATGTCTTTCATAAGCCCTGTACAATGATGCAGCATTTTAAGTAATCTGTCATGTTACAAATATTTCAATCAAAATTGTTTTGAAATGAACTATCTTTCATCCAAATATATAATAATACATATTGTCTCTAAGGTGGTAGTTTGCTTTATTAAGAATTATTGGTGGGGCTGAGGATGTGGCTCAAGCGGTAGCGCGCTCACCTGGCATGCGTGCGGCCTGGGTTCGATCCTCAACACCACATACAAACAAAGATGTTGTGTCCACCGAAAACTGAAAAATAAATTCTCTCTCTCTTTCTCTCTTTTTAAAAAATAGAATTATTGGTGCATTATAGAGGTACATAATGGTGTCATTGTTTTTACATATTTGTACATGCATACAATACAACAATATAATTCGGCCAATATAATTCTCTAATATTTGCTCTTTCCCTTCCCTATCCTTTTCCCCTGGTCCCTTTCCTACTCTACATATCTCCCTTCCATTTTCATGAGATCCCCCCCTCCACTTTTCCTGCAAATGACATGATTTATTTGCAGTTGCGTAAAACTCCATTGTGTATATATACCACATTTTCTTTATCATACCATATAATTTACATCTAATATCTCCATGAAACAAGTCAATTAATTTGGTTTTCCTGAGGGTTTAAAATAGGAAGCTGGTTCATCTTGATGGATATGGCAGGAAATCATATTTATGAGCATTTGAGAAACTGAATCTTTTTGACACTTGCTAGCATCTCTGTGGATTATTGGTCACTCCTGTTTTGAAGAATTTCCATCTAAAAATAATTTGGGCTACATTTTATGATATGAATACTGGGAATTTAAGCCTACATTCAATCAGGCGTTGAAAATGTCCAGAGTTTATTTCTAAAGAATATGCTATATTTGAGTGTATTCACCTGTGGAGGAAGCATTAATCCAATATTCTTTATCCCTTTCATTCCAATAAGAACCTCAATTTTTAAATGTGCATTTTGCCAGCACTGCTGAAAGAGTTTATTTCCCAGAATCCCTCACTGATGGATATCGTCAGTGACCAAGTTTTTGGCCAGGGAGGTGCAACTGGAAGTATTGTGTGCAACTTCTAGAATATCTATTTGAATCCCACTATAAAATGCAAAAATTGTGACTGGAAAATGAATGCTTAAGTTATAAGGCAGCATGCTAAAGATGGTTAGAAAGAAAAAGACAAGGAATCTGGAACTGTGGGAAGTATGGAGCTGCCACACCAGAACAGGCCTATTTGAAGTTTCTTTTAACCAAGAGAAAGAATAAATTACTTCCTTATTATTGTTATATGCACATGAACTTAATGCTTATTATTCTGTGCTCTTTCTGTTATAGAGCTACTTTAAGGCAAGGTAAAAAAGATTGCAGAAACTAATCTTTATAGACCCACCTCAAAAAAAAGTCTATAGATAACATGTAAATAGATATGTAGGTATCTACATATATGAATGATGAGAACAATGATAAAACATCATGAAAGATATAAAAATGTGAAAGAAGGCATATATAGATTTCTCTGTGAATGTTCTAATAGATAGGATTTATGCTGACTTCTTTATTCCTTCAACTATCTTCTATTAGCAGTGTCCTAAACCCAGTTATATTTTTCAGGTTCATATTAAAGTACCATGTTAAATACCCACTATGCACATGGTACGTTCTGACTCTTTCGTTACATATGTTCCCTACAATGCCCCTGTGGTGTTATTGTATTTTTACATTGACTTAGAGGCTCAGAAGGACTGTAGCATGTGTAAGATGTCTGTTGATGAGAGCTGGAGTCTCTTGAATTGGCATGTGTTCTCTCTACAACATCCCCCCCAAAAAGGAATCATCCAGGTTTATTCTGTTAGCTTTCAGGAGTGTGGAAATGAACACCACATGGTGAAAACCATTTCATTCCTATCATTTTTAAAGGTTCTTATGTTTTATTTAAACAAACAAATTAATAACATCCAAACATGAGCTCATTTATTTTATTCTTTAGAATCATGTGAAGCATTTACTTATCACTTCTGATTAAATTATTTCAAATAGATGAGGGTGACTACCATGTCACCTTGTACCTCTTTTCCACCTGGGTGCAATATCTAGTCACTTCACCCTTCATCCAATGACATTGTTTGAATCCCTTACTCTTCTAGATTGCATGATATGGACAAAAATCACAGTTTCATTGCTGTTGACTGAATTGTATGTTTTCTTTTTAAATTTTTAAAATTTTTTTGCATAGCTTTATTGAAGTAAAATTGAATAAAATGCACATATTTGAAATATGCAATTTGGTCAGTGTGTATGTTTTCTTGACCTGTCAATATTTAACTTAAAAGTACTCTACTTTCACATAGTGAAAAATAAAATCAGATTTTACCTGACAGAATAGGCAAAAAAAATGTATTTGACTCCTTTGTAAAAAGTGATTTAATGATCAGTGTCATTTTAAAAATGATACTTGAGAAAACAGTGTGCCTGTAATTGGTTTTGCTTGAAATAATTAATCTACCATTCTAACGTGAGTGTGATGGAAATCATTGATTAAGTAAATTTATTAATTTTTCATAAGTAAGTAGATATTAAACAAAGAAAGGGACACCAATATCATATTCTGCTGAGCAGCTGTGTCAGTCCAGCTCAGCCTCTTCATGTAGGGAACTATTCTCATGATTTCATTCCACTGGTCACCAATGTGCATCTTACTCACGTGTGAATCCCAACTCAGGGCCATCTTCTCCTATGGGATCACCCTTCTTGCTATTCCAGTTTTTATGAAACCATTTTCAGCTCTAAATCCCATAGCCCCAGTAGTTAGAAGAACCTAGCAGTCTGTACTTTATCATACTGTTTCTTCCATAATTACATGTGCCTTATATTATTAAGTTGTTAGGGTTACACATAGAAAGTTCTTCCAAACTCCTTCCTCTCCCTATATTCTGTCTCCTTGTTTCTCTTTCCCTAGTCAATCATTCGTTAAGTCTTGTGAAGATTCTCCCTCTCTCTAGCATGTACCCACTTTGGTCACATCCTTCACTATTTCCCTAGAATCCTTGCCTTTGTTCACCCCTCTCATTTTTGTTGTTGTTGTTGTTCAGATCGCCATCAACTTTAGTTTTTTAGAACAAAAATCTGATTGCATATTTTCTCTGCTTCAGTTTTTTAATAGGTGCTCCTGTCTATCATGACAAATGTCCAAATATGTGTGATCTTTCCTGAGCTCATTTCTTACACTACCCACACTATACTGAAACATCCAAAGCTTTCCATTTAGCTCACTTACTTCAGTACCTCCATGGGAACTGAAAGGAGTATTTGGACATTAGAAAAATAAGAGATGGTGCATCAAATATTTTAAATTTCTAACTCATTTATTCTTTGATCAAATTCAAGAGGCAGTTATAGTCCTTATTGCATATTAAAATAAAAATATAAAGTCATTGAGAAGGTACATAAGCTGCCCAATGTGGCAGAAAGAACAACAGGATGAGGGTAGGATGAAATATTTTTTTCTTCAAGGACTATCTTTTTATCCCCTGATGCCTTTGCATCTTTCCATAGACTTCTCTTGTTGAGCAGAAGTTTTCCCCCATTTCTTATCTAGCTAAGAAATTACAATTACTAACTCAGCTAAGATGTCTTTTTTTTTTGGTATAACTTCCTTAGGAATCTCTTCTTTCTACCTAAGCAACATTAAAACATTACTGCTTTGACCCTAAAACATTTTACATTCACCTTTCTGTAAACTGTATCAGGTTGTGTTACAGTTGTTTATTTAGCTGTCTTGTCTTGCTCTGAAGATTCAGCAGATGATGTTGTGTTAGTCAGTTTTGTAGCACTGTGTCAAGAATACTGGAGAAGAACAACTTGAAGGAAGAAAACTTCATTTGGGCTTGTGATTTCAGAGGTCTCAGTTCATGGGCAACAATTCCATTGCTCTGAGCCTTAGGTGATGCAGAGCATTAGGGCAGAAAGGTGTGGTGAAAGATAGCTTTTCAGCTCAGGGCAGCCAGAAAGCAGAGAGAGAGACAGAGGAAGGGACTGGGGCAAAGAAAAACTTTTCCAGTGCATGCCCTGGACCTTATTTCTTCTAATTAGTACCAACTTCCATTAGTCTATTCAGCTATCAATGGATTAATCTATCTAATGGACTAATCCACTGATGAGATCTGAGCCCTGTGACTTAATCATTGCTTAAAAGCCCCACCTCTGAAACTTGCTGTGCTGGGGATCATGTTTTTGAAACATGAAATTTTGGGGGACATTCCATACCCAAACTTTAACATTTCTTTATGTTGTTTTTTTTTTCATCAAATTTTCATTGGTATATGAATGCAGAAAGTCTGTGGTTAATTGATTCACTAGTGCTATGTAATTTGACTAAATAAATGCCAAAGAATCTAGAAGTGATATGCATAAATCTTCTGTCAGATGGTGCTTTAACATTGTACATTACTATAAGCAGTGATATTCAACTGTGAAGTTAATCTTCTTTTTGGAGAAAACAAAAATATTAGAATATTAGGGACATATGCAGCTTGTATAATTTAATAATATAATATGTATTTGGGAGAAATATAATTTTCTGAATACTAAATTAGGGGATATAAAAGGAAAACACATGTTTCTAGGCTGAGAAAGATCCTGATATGTTTATGTGTAATATAGTTAGTTCTTAACATAAGTACATTATCTTTTAAACATATTGCAAGACATCTCAGTTATAAAAGAGAAAGAAATAGCAATATGAAGTTCCAGTCCATTTTGACAGCATATTCATATTAAGATTCCATAAAACAAGATTAATTTAAATAGTACTAAGAATTCCACTGAATAATGTCACCAAAATTATAAGTTGTCCTAAAAATCAAATTAATTTGGCAATATGATATTTTAATCAAATTAAATAATTCCCACTTGACCTGACTTTTATTCTTATATGACCATCATGTATTTGTGGTTTATTATTCATTAAATGTCCATAATCATGAATCTTAACATAGCAGCTCAGAAAAACAATCTATTTTAGCAATTGGAAAAATAAGTAGCTCTTCCACCACCAACAAGGACTTGAAATATGCAAATTAAATTGGAACACTCTTTTGCTAACTTATCAATCATACTCTTCTTTTGGTGTTTAAAATGCTTTCATACATCTTTTCTTACCATATTACTTTGCTGTACTATCAGAAGCCTGCTACCCGGTTCATTTCTTTCCCTGCCAACCAGAATATAAGCTCAATGTATGCTCTTTGCAGTTGACATCTTTTGATTTTATTTGTAGAAAACTAGTAAATTAAAATTTTTAAAAACTTCCTAAAGCCCAGAACTTCCTCACTATGCAAAGGTCACCCTTAGTCTGGGTTGAGATTTACTTTTATAACATTGGTTATTAGATTTCTTAGCATACTGGATTTTCTCCCTGGTTTTAAAAGGCACACGATGAATGTGATGAACCATAGGCCATAAGCATATTAGAACTTCTTTAGATAAAATACCACTCCAATTCCTTTTTTGAATTGGCTTTGCACAACATTCATTGCTTTATCATTTTGTTCTTATATATCTTGTCTTCTAGAGCATAATTCACAACATTTATGAACTGTCTTCCAACACCCATATACTTCACATTTATGTTTTCTTTAATCTCTCCTATGGACCCTCATATTTATAGATAAATCTTTTATAATGTAGTTTATATGATGAAGAGAAGGACATAAGGGACCCTGGTTTTCTTTTTCTTTTTCTTCTTCTTCTTTTTTTGTCTAGTCTCTACGAACTAGAATGCATTGATGGAGAAATATTCATTTCCTTTACAACTACTCAAACGAATGTCAGTGGCAGAGCCAAAAGGAATTTCCATCTTTGTAAATCATAGCTTTTACCTAATTAATGACATCATATAACATGATAAATTATGAATTTAAAAAATCATTATTCGGTAAATGAATGCTTATCAGCTGTGTTGACAGCAAATTAATCTTCAAGCATCAGAAGAAGGAACAGGCAGCAGAGCAACCATCATCACTGCTCTACAGAGAATCTTTCTGTACAAGTTGGTGATTCTGCCCATCAAAGTGCTCTGTTTGCCATAATAGTGGAAGATTTCTGGATTCTGTAGAAAACATCCTTCTTTAGAAGCTGTGGCTACTCTTGGAGTAGCAACTATTTATTTTGAAATCCCAAAGTCTCAGGTGCTAAGTTTTATACATGGCATGGATATAATTAATTGGAGTAAGATACTAGGTTTCTGATTTTCTCCAGGTTATTCAGCATTTTAGAGTATACCGAAAGCGCCTTAGATATTAACCTCCTTAGATATGAACTCACTTAGGTGGGAGGGAATGAATATTATCTATTCCTTACGGAGAAGGTTTGTTATTGGCTGTTTCTGTAACTGGTGACACTCAGCATCAGTCAATGTATGTGTCATGCAGTAGGCCTTTCTGGTTGCATAGCCCACAGCATCCTGTCCAGAGAGGCAGTTTAACATGGCTATTAACAGGATTGGACTTGATCTAGAGGAATCCAATTTGAAAAAAGATACCTTCATACAATAACTCTGATCTCCTAAAAGTAGGAATTCAGTGAATTAAACAGAATATATCATTCCATAATTTACAGAATTCAAGATGGTTTAGCCAATTAGGAACAAAGAATCCAACTTCACAGAGAAGTAGATACACAATTAGAAAGAAAGAGACCTTGAGAACAGCAGTGATTTCAGCAAATATTCTTACTTGTCACCCTTGACTGAAAAATAAATGCCAGGCTACAGATTCTTGTTTAATGTACATTGTTTTAAAAGTGATATCCAGAGTGTGTTTCTTTTCTCACTCTCATATGTTACTTAGATCTCCCTCCCTCTCTCTCTCTCTCTCTCTCTCTCTCTCTCTCTCTCTCTCTCTCTGAAATATCTTGACACACATTACTTTTGGGATCTGGATCAATTGAGGCAAAAATTCTGGGTCAGATCACCTGTGTAGACAAGGATGATCCATTAGCTTTTCCAAGCCAGTTTCCTCCTTTCAAAAGTGTCGCCTCATAAGAAGTGCTTTTGTGAAGATTAGAGATAACATGAATGACAACACGACTCTACTTCATAGAAGCAGTGACACATATAAGAAACAAAAACTTTCATAGGGGTAACTTGAAAGAAAATTTCTGATCTTAGAAAATGAGTGATCATAAGTTTTGCCTGTATTCTTCTCCTTTGAAATTTATGATCCGGTCACCTTTTCCCACATGTTCTTGTTTTTAAAGAGCTGTTGCTGCATAATAAACAACCATAAAAAACCTCAGTAGTATACACAATAAAGCCATTCTTTCTCACTTATATATCTGCAGATTGGCTGCAATTCAGCAGATCAAGGTTTGGCTTGGCTTGGGACTATGGAATAAGTTCAGATCTGTTCCAAATGTCTCTCACTTTTCTGGGATTGGCAAGCTATCTGGAGCATGTTCTATTCACAGAGATGGCAAAAGTCCATGAAGATAAGCTCAATTTTGCAAGTTCATTTCAGTCTCAGTGGTATCTTATTAACTAACACAAGTCATGTGGCCTGGCTCTACCCAAAAAAGCAGGAGAGTACAGAGGCTGCATGGTACATGTTGGGTTATTTCCTAACTTTGTTCTAGTCTACTGCATTTTTATCCAGATGTACAGAAGAATTTAAATGACATGTAATGTTTTATTTTAAAAGATCCATTTTATTTATATGTCATAGACATTGAACAATTAATGAAATGTTTTTGAACTCTAACTTGTGAATATCGCTGAGGATAACAGTGAATGAGGAAATCTTGAAGAAAAAAAATTTCAGTATATATAATAATTCTCAATTCAAATTCTGTTTGGATCTTAAAATAATAGAGAGTATGATAAGACTATTCTCCATCTCTTTTTAGGACTCTGTATGTAATGATAGCTAACTTATTTTAGACATAGATGATAGTTTTATTATTTGACTATGGGATTCCAAATTAATTTCATAACTTCCTTTGTTTTGGTTATGTTACAATAAGCAAAAAATATTGTTATAATATAAATATATTATAATATGCAGTATGTTGTATGTATACATTGTGTATATAATATGCATTTTCTACTTTGAATCATAATTTTTGATATAAAATAATTTAATGTACCAATGGAAAAATTTGATATTTAATATTTAATTGAAATTTATGACTCCTTTCTTTCCACCATTAATCATACTTTTTGTACCAGTTAAAAACATTTTTTAGAGACTAATATTTCCAGGTAGAAAAGAAAAATTATGTTGAGAATTAAAGCCATTTTTATGACTTAAAACTTGGTAATAATCTTCATTGAAATTAATATTTTTTCTACTACCTATCATTTTTTTAAAAAATATACAAAGAGTCCTGGAAAAAACTGAAATTATAGCAAACAAAATAAAATGCCTTATTTTTAGGACTCATTTTAAAATGAAAACAATAAGCATAGTAAAAGCAAATAATTCTAGCATGATTTATTTGTTTCAAATATCTTATTTTAAAATAAGAGAGGATATTCTTGTAGGAAAAAAAGAGCAGATGAAATTGTCTACATATTCAACTTTTTATGTATTATTTTGGAAGACTGAGGAAGGGAGTTAAAGTTTATAATATTAATTGGAGATATTCTGAAAAGAATTCTTTATTTTATTCCTTTGAAAACCAGAATGCTACATTGAAATGTACTCCATCTATTCTTTTATGGAAATGAATACAATCTGTGTGAAATTCTCGTTGTGTTAGAGAAAGAAATGTTAAAAAAAAAACAACTCTGAGGTTTCCATATAAGAGAAATCAGACTCTGAACATCTTCAAAAGTTTTCTCTATTCATTAAAATGAAAATCCGTGACAAGGATCAAGCCTGAATCAGATAGGTTAAGAAATTGTAATTGCAATCCAGAAAACCATAAACACTTTATATTACTGGCCATTTGACTAAAGCTTCACAATAGATAAAGGAAAAATAGTGCTTCAAGAGATAAAAAGTAAATCAATCACACATCGAATATTACTTATTTCACATTTTCTGCCTTTGTTGTGATTTATCTCTTCTAATTTATTTCAGCAAATGAAGTAAAAAGTATACCATGAACCTGGCTCTCTAAAAATTTTTGTTAGGAATTTACATGCATCAAGAGCAGGGTACTCGAAAATGAGTTATTGTTATGACACATTCTTGAAAGAAATTTTTCACAAAGATAAACAAAGAAGGCTAAAGAGTAGTCAGAGCAGTACTGCTCTTACATAATTTTGTTCATGTTCACTATGAAATATTAATATATATTCATGCTCACATTTCTATGCATGTGTATGTATGCATATAACTTTAATTCATGTTTTCAAAACAAAATTATTATAATAAAGCCATCCACTTGTATGAAGTGAATAGTACTTTAATATGGTACTCTTAAGATAAACACACAATATTCATGAGAACAGAGAGGGTGTAAGGACACTTTGGAAGTGACATGCATATGTTTATGACTTTTTGATGGTGATCCCTTAATAGGTGTCCGCTTACACACAAACACATGGAGTTGTATGAATTCAATATGTGCAGCTTTTAGACATCAACAATATCTCCAGTATGGTGAAAAACCTAAAAATTTCAGTATCTTTTTTTTTATTATTATTCTGTAAGGTTCCATCATCATTTACCTGAAATTTAATTTCCCTTTAAAAGTAGATGCCGGAAATTAGCCAAACCTCTTTGATGCAAGTATTAGGAAATTTAAAAGATTCTTTCTTTCCCATATAGGGAGAATCTCTCTTTAAATTACAAGATAATGTCATGCAAAACACTCATATTCTACAATTAATTAATTATTCATTCATTTGCCCTTTTTCTTCACCCACTGTGTTCCTAGTCCTTATACATGGTAGATACTCAAGAAATATTTGTGGGGCTGAGATTGTGGCTAAGTGGTGAGGTGCTTGCCTAGCGTGCATGAGGCACTGGGTTCAATCTTCAGCACCACATACAAAAATAAATAAAATAAAGTTATTATGTCCGTTTACAACTAAAAATATTTAAAAAAGAAATATTTGTGGAATGACTAAGGATTCTCTAAGTAAAATTTGTGAATTGTGCTGTACAAGTAGATTTTAATGGACTTTGGGGTACAAGCTCTGCATTATCTATGTAGATGTTCCCAAACATCAACACAATCAAAAAGGTCTTTATATAGATTTATTACTTGTGCAGAATAACTCTTTCTTAAGGAGAGATGTTGGAAGCCATACAGGCAACTTGACATTTTTACCTGCTAGATAGAATTGTGCACACATAACACTCATTTATATAGTGAACCACAGAGCTTTTCTAATCTACTGTTTCTCCGAAAATTATCGCCTTCCTTGCTGAGTGCGGTGGCTCCTGCGTGTAATCTCAGGGGCTCAGGAGGCTGAGGCAGAAGGATCTTGAGCTTTGAAGACAGCCTCATCAAAAAAAAAAAAAAAAAAAAAAAAAAAGCAAGGTGCTAAGTAACTCACTGAGACCCTGTCTCTAAATAAAATACAAAATAGGACTGGAGATGTGGCTCGGTGCTTGCATGCCCCTGAGTTCAATCCCTGGTACTCACCCCACTCCCTCAAATTATCACTTCTTTCCCACTGAAGAATAAAAAGAGCACTGCTTCTTTTAAAAGTTTAATATACCAACATTTCTCATTTTTTCTCCCCCACCCCTTCGTGGGCTCCTTGATCAGTCTTTTTCATTGCGTTTCCAATCTGTGCATCCCTGTGACATGAGTCTTCCAGCATTTACATATTATTTTGACCTAACTTTAGAAAAAGGCTTTGTGAGCCTGCGTTCTGATCAGATTACTATTCATCATCTTGCTTTCTACTCAGCGTGAAATCCCCCCTCTTGTCTGCCCCTTTGGTTGGATTTATTGCCTCCATTTCTACACGGGCTCCAATTATTCTCTAACTTGTACGAATGTGGGTTTCTTCTCCTCACTTGTCTGAAATTGTTGTCTGAAGAATATTAAATTTCAAGACCTCTTAGTCCACATTTTCTTTAGTCAGGACTTACAACTGGCCCTTCAATATTAGTTAAGAAAAGCTCACTATTGTGTCAAACAAGACTTACAATTTTGCTGGAGATTAAACACTATGGAATTTTAATTTTCACTCATGGAATGGACCCACTGGGGATCCAGATTGGAATTTGAGACTGGAAATGAGAGGTGTGATGGACTTTGAATTTTCAGTCTGGGGCTCAGGTTGAGAACAGCTCTGCCATATCCAATATATATTGTTTTCAAAAAATGCTGAAATTGCTCTAAGAGTTATCATCCAGCTGAATAAACACAGAGAATCACAGGTGAGAGATTCATGGTTCAAGATGGATGTGAGGAGTACCAGTTTGTTCACACTCCACACTGCAGTGAAGAAACACAGGCTTAGAGAGGTAACTGCAAAATTCTACCCTATCTTTTTGAGAAAATCACTTTTCTCCTGACTTCCATGAAACTCTTCTTTCCTTTTTTACAATCTTTCTGTCTAGTATACCAGACGGTCCTAATTAACACTTTACTTTTCCTACATTAGTGTTTAATGAGTTTAATTATACAGTTTCAAATAATATGTATGTGTTACATTTTGTCTTGAGCATGAATTTATTTTTTATGGTATAGAATCTTGTTTCTAACTGATGACTGCCTATCTTTATTATTGACAATCTTAGACTGCTGAAATCTAACACAATGAAATACATATCCACTACCTTTTCCTCCAATAGTTTGTTGCTATTTGAACTAGAGACACAGGAATTATATTATTCATTACACTTTGTCTTACTCCTATATTTAATCTATGCTCATAGTGTTTTCTGACACCCACAACAGATATGAATTGCTTTTTTACTTGTAGTTTTCTAATGATCTCCTAACTGGTGTGCTTTCATTGTTCTCTTATCCCATTGAACTTATATACTCTTTCATGTATTATTCTTAAATATTATGGATTTAGTTATAACCTTATTTACCATCAAGTTTCAATTTCTCACCATAAGATAAAGCTTAAACCTTCAGTTTGATAACCATGCTTCGTTACCTACCTTTCAGGACATAGATGCCCAGATCACTTTTGAGATAAGAACAGGTAAATTAAATGTCATGAATGAAGAATATATTCTTTTAGCTTCAAAATAAAACATGATAGTAAAAATAACTGCATCTATAGAGAATTTACTATGTGCCAGGCACTATACTGAGAATGTTGCATGGAATAGCTCATTAATCTTCCATACATGTTTAGAAGTTGTTATTCTCCCAGAAACAGGTTTGAAGGTGTTTATTTTCAAAAATTCATATTGTTAGGCATTGCTAGAGCCTTTTGTGTAATTTTGTCTCCAAGATGAAAAGATGACCAAAGAGAACCTGTCTTTGTTCTCAAGTTTGTCTAACACTGAAAACTGCACTATTAATTATTTTTCCTTACTGTTTTTCTCATGTGAGTATATTCTTTGGCGGTGAACATTGGAGAGAGCAACTGTGAATGCTGGAGAAGCAAAATGAAGAAAAATAAGTTACTGTAATTGGTTCAGTAGCTGAGTATATTTGAAACCAAGGAGGTTGAATGAAAGGATATTCCATAGATGACATTCAAGGCTTTGAGCAGAAGATAAAAGTATTAGAGATGGATAATTTGGAATATTAGGGTAGTTATGATGTAAAAATGGAATCCAGCAAGTATAAAAAGGAGGAAGGAAAGGAAGTTATTGTAAAACCCTAGGGGAAAAGTGAATAATGACATCAGCATCAATTTACACATGAGCATTATGTCAGTCTTCCTGTGAAACTCAGGGGAGTCAATTTCTACCTTCTGATAATGAGCTATTATTCTGGTATTAATGTCATGGTCTTCAAAATTAAAGACACCATCCTCATAGTGAACCTTCTTGTGAAAATCATAGCTTCATGGGAAAAGAAAAGGTATCATTCATTAGTAACCACATTAAAAAATCAGTCCAGAGATAAAATAATAGCCTGATTAAATCATCAGTTGTGTCTTGTGGCTGAACAAAAATTTTTAGTCCAATAAGTATATCCCTGTGTTTATTTAAACCATAATCTGTTCATATATTTCCAATCAATGTAAATATAAATTAATTGTGATTTCCTTAAGTCTGGGTTTCTGTAGTTTGTATGCATGAATTTTCTTATTATTTCAACCAGTGGGTCTTTATAGTGATAGGATGTTTTTCTGCGTCTTTGAATTACTTCAGCCTTCATTGTTTTTGTTGTATTACACACAGAAGTGATTTTGGAGGGGTGTTTAGAATGGCACTTGCGCATGGGGGACGGGGGTTGAGAATCTATTGTCTGGAACAGTTTTCTCCATGGTGAAGAGAAGAGACTGGGGAAGAAAATGTTGCATCTCGGGATGTGCAGACCCCTCAGTAACACAGTCATCTCCAGTTGGTCTATTAGCTTCCGCACAACGTTGATTGAGGTCGCCTCTTTACCCTTCTCTATTGTTAGGAACTTTCAGGTACATGCTTGGATGTGGGAAGACAGAGCATTTTCAGTGCTGAGACAAACCTCAGAGAAGACAAATATAAGTCTGATCTATGTCTCTGCTCCTCTCTCAAAGGTGTCATCCACATCTTTCTCTTCCTTTATTTCATAGGTCACTGTCCTGACCTCTCACATTGTCCAGCTCCCCACTCTGCCCACAACCCTGATAAATCTAGTAATTACTCCAGTTTGTGAACATTGGCTTTGAGCTGGGTCCTCTGCTAAGCCCTTTGTAGGCATCGTTTTGTTTAATCCTCAAGACAATCCAGAGGGGTCGATATTATCTCTCCCTGAGGAAGCTGGAGTTTAGGAAGGCCAACTGCCTGCTCACAGTCATGCGGTCTTCAGGAGCCGAGCTGGGATTCAAGTCCTTTCAGCTGGACCCAATCACTGAGCTATATTTAAAACTCAACTAGGATTTAAGAGTCAGAGACAGTGTTACGCAGAAATAAAGACTGAACATGATTTTAAGAAAGAAAAATAGTTTGTGATCTTTCCTTAGGGCCATGTTCCGGGGACAAGTATCTTATTGGGGACAACTGTGAAGTTAGCCAAGCTTATCCTCAACTTTTGTATCACTTTTCATTGTCTAACCTACTTAGGATCCTGTGACAGTTAGTGACCCATGCTGCCCTGTGCTTCTCATGCCAAGACAAAAAAGGTATTATATAAACTCATTTTTTCCTGAAGGGTAAGAAACGTGAGGTTTTATTTCTCTCAGAGAAATTTGCACTTTTGAGATCTCAAAAACAATCACAGGGGTTACCTTGAATGAATTAATTTCAGACTGAGATATTGTTCTCACTCTTACTTTGACAGATGGGTAAAAGATGCAATTTAGGTCTGGGCCATGTCCCCTGTTTTTTCAAGTCACACCCTCTAGGTGATCAGACTTTGCACTGCGTGACAGCTAGATTTCTCATTTCTCCTTTATGGAAACTGTGCTTCTTGGTCAATTTTATTTTGCTTTTCACTACCATTGTTATGATCTAATAATTGTACTGGCTTCAAGTTTCATAGGAGCCACAGAGGTACGTAGTGGGTGACTGTTCAATTAATAGAAAAGTACTTAATTCAGTGTTTGTTAGGAAATAACAAGCTACTGAAGATTTGTCAAAATAATCAAATACAAATATGCATTTGGCAGAAGTTTAATTTATTTAGAATTCATTGTCTACAGTATCTTGAGATTGGTGATAGGAATAATTTTTATAAAACTAAAATACTATTCTCTGTTTATGTTTGTGTCTAGCTATATTTGATTCAAGGTATATAATTTCATTGTTGATGCCTTAAGAATCAGTGAGAGCAAGAATTTACTGAGACGCAAGCTGTACATGCTAAAACTAGGTATCAGTGAAATGAATGATACAAGCCATATTTTCCCGGTAATGGATGCCTTGCTAGGTGAAAAGATTAATGTAACTTCAACTTTGTCATGGTGATAATCTAGTTGTGTCTATATTTACAAGTAGAAAGAGGAAATGAAAGGAAATCACTATCTTATATTTTAAAGATGTGTCAGTTATGTTTTGTGCTGATGAGAGGAAATGAATCCCCATCTGATTAAAAGAAGAACTTTTGATTCCTCAGAATAAGTGTTGAAAAGAGCCAATGTTATTTAAAAACATCAACACAAAACACAATCCATAAACTGCCTCTGTGGCTATATTTATGATTAAGTAAAGTACATACCATACCACAGCTAAACCAGTGGAAATGTAGAAGTCTAACAGTAAAGGATCACTCCACTCAACGGATCAGATCAAGTACCATGTCAGTCATTGTATAAAAAAGCATTGGGTGTAATTGACAATGTCACATGATCCATGAATCTGAATCTGCAAAGAAAAATCAAGGTTTGCTTTTAAGACTTACATGGAGGGAAAAAAAAAACAAAACTTTTTTTTTTTGGCAGCAAATGTTAGGCCCACTGGCAATGAATCTGATTCCTTCCTTGGTGGAAAGATAATTGGTTCAGGAAAAATGTGATTAGGTTTTGTCCCCCTAGAAATCACAGAGAATTGAACTTTTTCAATTCAGTCTTTAGAGGAGACTTATACAAATCTGAGAGACTCCACGGCCACAGGCATGCGGTTCCAGCCCCAGGTGTGCCTGGCACAGAAGCTGTGACCAGAATCTGAGACTGTCAGATGCATGCTGCCATGTGAGAAGCTTCTGTGATTAGCAAGTAGCAGGTTGTTCAGGAGATGCCTAATGGCATCAGTGGGCTGGGCAAGAATACAGATCCACAGGAAGCTGGGCAAGGAGGGAAGACTGGATGCAGGACCTCAGTCTCAGCAGAGTAGTCTGTGGTTGGCAGGCTGAAGCTCCCTGACAAGATTAGCCTGTTTTGGAGTTGACATATTGGACTTATATCCCCTAAGTTGATTTGAGTCCGAAATATTTTTCCAGAGCTAAAAGATTGCTAATTTTACAACTTGGGAGAAGAGAGGGCATTCTCTGGGCTATTTCCATTCTTCAAGGAGCACTTTCCTGGGATACATGGAGATTGTGCTTATGTCAATCTACCTGTTTATTCCATACACTCCGTTATGATCGATCGCCAGTGTTGTCTGACATTGAACTGTCCATTTGTCCTTTCTAGCTCTGCAGCTGCCTGCAAGAGATAAAGTGTAGATAGATGCTGGATTCAAAGATGGGGTGATAATGACCTCATTAATTCACACTGTGATTTGATGAGACATTTCAACTTTAGTCTCTTTCAAAATGTGGATACCTTCCATGATATTCCTTAACTAATTCTGTCCTTTCTCACTGTATGTCTCCTTGTCTATATTGAAGAGACCATTGCTTGTTTTCCATATGTTAATACTCAACTCTAACAAGATGAGGCCCACAGCCACTGCCTGTGCCTTTATTTCTTCCTGGGAATGGAGTCCTATACACCCTGACATCTTCCTGTCCTTTACAGAGGTCTCATGTCTAGCCCACCTTTATGTGGGTCCTCTGTGAGCCACCGAGTAAAAGAGCAATAATAAACTGTTAGCATCAAAGCCTGAGACCAAAAAAAAAAAAGTGGGCTCTTAGTGCAGGAAAGCGAAGCTGCTCTTTTCTTATAATAGTCACTTAATACTTTTACACTTGGACTCCAATTCCATTTACACTTCAATTTCTTAGGTTCAACCAGGCCCACTGGTCATTTTCAGATAATGAATTGTTTCTAAGTCATCTTAACCTTGGATCAATAATTATTATGTCGAAATATAATGTAGTCAATACTCAACTTCAGTCAAAATTCTTCTACTCCACTAATTTGGGTCATCCACCAGCAGCAGGAATTCTGCAGTAGAAAACAACTATTTATATTACTTACCGTGGAATGATGTCTTGCAAATCTGGATTTTTGAAGCCTGTAGAAAGGAAAGGCTGAGGGCTTTAAAATTCCAACATAGACACCATAGGTTTTGCTTTGATTACCCTGACCTCAGTGGGTGTTTTAAGCCAACTCTTGCTTGTAGGCACTTTTGTGGAATTTTCAGACACACCAGTCACTAGAGTTACTCAATTTCTGTTTTTAAGATCTAATTATGCCTTCCCCCTGATCCTGGGTTTTTGAAGGCCCACTTTCATTCACATTCTCAGGAGTCCCATTGGCATAGGAGAACAAGTGTCTTTTACAGGACAAACATGAACGCTTGGCCTGTTAGTGGAAGTGCCATTACTCCCCAAAGTTCAGCCCTTCATTCTGGTGCTACCAGTAATTACAGCCAAGCTCCTACTCTTTTCATTCCTCAAGTTATTAAATTTTAATAGTGTGTCATTTCAAATATGGCATCAAGTTCTAAGTGACATCCTTGAGTTTCCTTTCATTGGGCTGAAAAAACAGGGAACATCAGGGACATGTTAAGTGATGAAGTGCTCTGGCAGAACATTGCAAAATTGATCTACTTTCAGCCTCCAACTTTTCTCTTTGCCTCATAAACTTACTTTGTTGGTTGGAGGTGGGTGGTCAAATAAAATGTGTTTTAGTCTGTTTCCCCTGCTTTAACAAAATACCTGAGACTGGATGATTATAAAGAATAAAAATTTGTGTCTTACAGTTCTGGAAGCTGGAAATTCCAAGGTCAAGGCAACAGTAGATTCTATCTCAGGTGAGGGACACTCTCACTCTCTAAGAAAGAAACTTCTTGCTGCATCTTTATTTGATGAGAGTGGGGGAAAGGGTAAAATGCTGTATTTTCACCAGGCAGAAGAAACAAAAGGGGTGAAAGAGTCCAGAGAGTTCTCTGAAACCTCATTTTTAAGGGCATTAATACCATTTGTAGGGACAGAACCCTCATGACCTAATCACCTCTTATAGGCCCCAGCTTTTAATACTATCACCTTCTGGTTTAAGTTTCAATATATAAATGTTGGAAGGATACATAGGTTCAAAACATAGCAATACATAAAATTGACTTTTGTCTCACTCTGTTGCACAGGTAGCCTGGCAATTTACTTGGGAAGTTGTTGAAATCTATGTAGAAGTGAAGGCAATAAAATATTTGATGACAAAAGCAGCCAAAGTTAGCAAACAGAAAAAGGAATGTAGGCTAGAAAAGACACATGATCCATTTGTTGAAATTGACTTGAAAAGGCTTCTGTGTTTCGGGATACTTTTCAATACCAGAACCACTTGCATTCATGGCTTCCTTAGTCCCCAGTAAAGGGTGGCAGTATAAAGCTATTTTCTCATCACCTGAAGCAGACACACCCATGCTATTGCCTACTACTTAGCTCCCACTTTTATTGACTCAGGATTCAAAAGTCCTAAGTATCGAAGTTGCCTAAACATCTGCTTCAGAGAAGGTCATTCTAAAGGGTCTGTCAAACAACATATCATATATGCATATGCATGCATAGATGTGTGTATATAAATATGTAAAAAATATATATCAGTACAGGTTATTGGGGAGAAGCTGCATATCCTTTTCCCTGATAGTGTGTTTTAGTCAAAAGAACAGAGGGAAGAAAAAAGATCCCATGACTCTGTGATGGAAAAAATTGGGGAAGGAGAGCAAGTCCTGCATATGGGGCTAAGGAAAGGTAGAGAGAGCCCCCAAGAAGGGAGGTTGGGGCCTTTGTTCATTCATTTATCATTTCTATATCAATGTTGACATTATACTTTCTCTATGTTAGATAGACTGTAGCTATCTTTAGGAAAAAATATATGAAAATTTTTAAAGGTATCTTGCCTTCTCCTTTTGCAGTTGAGGAATATTTAAAAAGTAAGCATTCCTCTGCTGCTAGATATTGTTATTCTTAATGTGAGGTTCTCCTGGTGGCTAAATATCAAGATCCAAATGAGTTAAAATTAAATAAATATATATATTGCATATTGGCTGCACACTCAGCTTGGTAGCTGGTTCTGTGTTTATTTCACTAAGTGCAGTGATTTCTATTTTTGTGTCTCTTCTCAAGGTGCATTTATACATTTAGAATGTGTTCATATTCTCTAGTTCCTTTTGCAGTTTCGAGACTATCGATGAGGAAGGACCCAGTGTTGCTCAGGCACTGAACCATCCATAGGTGTCAGAGGAAAGTTCACTTCTTTATCCTGCATCTTAGAAGGCTCTAAGTGACCATGCAGTCTCGTTGGCTCCAGTGATTCCTCTGCCTGTGAGCTTAGAGTCCAGAGAGAAGAGAAAGCATGAGACCAAGAACAGTCTGATCATAAGGCCTGACTCTGTGTGCTCTATACTTTCAGCTAAACAGATAAGTCACTCCTTTCTTCCTGAGGGGAGGGAATGAGGGGATGGAAAATACCAAGAGTGCTCCCACCTGTAAATTTCTTTTCTGGGGACTGTAAGGGAAATAAATGCATTTTCCTCTGTGGAAATATGATAAGTTTAAATGAGTTTCCTCCACAATGGAAAGTGCACTCAATTCACTCACAAAATTTGAACATGAACACAAATCAGCTACTTATTAGTTTTGCCTTGGGCGAATTATTTACATTTTAGGCTTTTGTATTCTCATAAGAAAAAATGAGAATAATTCTGACTTTCATAGAGTGACTGTAGAAATTATAATAGAGAAGCATTGGTGCAATGAAGGCACTCAATAAACGGCAGAAAATATTGTATTTACTTATCAGAAGGATGATCTCTTTGAGCCTCAGTTTCTTATCAGTGAAGTTAGAATAGGCATAATGCACGTATTGCATGAAACTGTGGCAAATTATATAAGACAGCATGTCTGATATGAAAGTGCCTGACAATAAGATTTTATTTTTAATATCCTTGTTTATAGCCAAAGAAAGGCCAAAGGCCAAAATCTGTTTTCTGAAATTCTAACCTTCCCTCTTGGGGCTCTGGTCTTCCTTTTCTTAGCCTCAAGTGTGAGACCTGTTGTCCTTCTTACCTTTTGCCCAGCCCAGAGACATATGATCTCTGTCCTTCACATGCACCTTGTTTCTGATAACATGTACTGATTGTGTGTGTATATACACACATGGATCTATCTTGCTATATGTGGTGTTTTATGACTAATATTTCATATACATAATAACCTCTATGGTTTGGATTTTGAATGTCCTCCAAAGGCTTGTGTGTTAAAGGCTCTGTCTTCAGCCAGTGGATCATTGGGAGGTGGCAGAACCTTAAAGAGATGGGTCCTGGTGGAAGAATGTTAGGTAATTAGGAGATATACCCTTGAAAGGGATATTGGGATCATGGCCCCCTTTCTCTTTCTTTGTTCGTGGGTTGCCATGAGGTAAGCAGACCTCTCCCACCATATGCTCCCTACTGTAATAGACTCTGCTGCCACAGGCCCAAAGCAATAGCATCAAGCAACCATGCCCTGACATTCTTAAAATTGTGAGCCACAATAAACCCTTTCCTTTACTAAGTTGATTATGTCTCGCATTATGGTTTGTATGTGAAATGTTCTCCAAAAGCTCATGTGTGAGATAATGTAGGAGGTTTTAGAGGAGAAATGATTGGATTATGAGAGTTTTGACCCAATTAGTAATTTATCCCTTGTTGAGATTAACTGAGTTATAATTGAAGGCAGGTAGGGTGTGGCTGGAGGAGGTGGTTCCCTAGGGCATGTCTTTGGGGTATGTCTTTTGTGTCTGGAGAGTTGAGTCTCTCCCTCCCCACCCCCCTCTTTCTCTCTCTGCTTTCTGATCATCACATGAGCTGCTTCCCTCTGCCAGTCTTCGGCCATGATGTTCTGCCTCACCTGTGCCCTGATGAATGGAGCCAGCTGTTCATAGACTGAGACTGTGAGCCCATATAAACTTTACCTCTTCTAAAAAAATCTGACTAAGTATGTTGTCACAGTGACAGAAAGCTAACACATGACTATTATATGAATTTAAGTACATGCTTATTTCACATAATACTTTAGCTGTGGCATCTTAAGTTTCTGTTCCTTTTTTTTAATGAAAAATTTCTGATTGGAAAATATGTGGAAGAAGCTATTTAGAGGTCATTTAAAAAACAAAATAGATCATGAAGTACATGTAGAATTATAAACCAATAAAGACTTCAACTTATAAAACAATACGTGGAAGAGATTTGAGAAGTTCTGAGGTCATTTTTAGGTTCTCTAAAATTATATAATATGGACTAACATCTATGTCACTTACACATAAAGCCAATCCTATTGGCACCTGGGCTATTGAAGATGGTCTCTCTAGGGTTATTATTTATGCTCACTTACAGACTACTGGTACAGGGCCCTAAAGTCATTTTCAGTCTTGGGCAGAGCAAAGAAATTCCTGGGGAGAGGCCTGAGGAACTATGAATTAGGGCAGCTGGACTCCCTTCCTCTTTATAAAAGCAAGAGTGGAGTTGGCAGAAGTGTAAAAAGGCACATTGTCCACAGCTGGATATGGTACCAGCGGCATTTGATTTGAAATCTTTTGTGCAAGGCTATTTGTATTGTGTCTTCCTAAATCTCATTTAGCTGCGTCTCAGCAAATGTGAAGACTAAACTCCAAGCAAGCAAATTGGCATCTCTGTTCATCATCAAAATTTGGAACGATATCTTGAAGCAGAAAAAGAGTCTTTTGGAAAATGCTTGAAATGTTGTCGCAGTGCATCCAGGGTCAAGTTCCACATGCATTGTTTCAGGACTTGTTCTGTCCACTGTTAGTGAAAGGAGGGAAGACTGAATTCACGCATGTGCAAACTGACTTCTATTGTGCAAATTCTTGTCTCCAAGCATTTCTTTTTAATGTGAGGGTTTACTCCATAGTGACTTCCTAGTGGAGGAGAGAGGCTTAAATTCCCACAGGCTAGGACATCAGATTTTACATGTAAATGCTGACTTCATTCTTGAGAAGTTAACAGAAAGGATAATAGAGGTCAAGCTCATCAGCAATTCTAAAATAGAAATGATATTATTAACTAAGTGCATATTTATTAAGTGCTTGGGAATATTCAAACACTTGATCATGGATTTACTAATTTTGATCTAATAACAAATTGATAAAGTTGATATGTCATATCCCTGGATTCTATACAAATCTCCAACTTAATGTGAGTATACAACATTGAAAGATTTCAGAGACTGTTGGACACGAATCTACGTGCCCATTTCTATCTGCAGTTCTGCAAGAATTCTTCCCACTTCTATCCTGAATAAAGAAGGAGAAACAAGAGAAATTGCACATATGCCCAAGGATTTTGAACACTCAGTGCATGATTTAGTCATATTTTCTCTGCTGTAACATAAAGGACCCAACCAGAACAATTTTAAACAAGGAAAAGTTTATTTGAGGGCTCAAGGTTTCAGAGGTCCTAGTCCATAGAAGGCTGGCTCCATTGCTCCAGGCTCCAGGTGAGGCAGAGCATCACTGTAGGGAAGGGTGGCAGAGGGAAGCAGCACACATTGGTGATCAGAAAGCAGAGAGAGAAACTCCACTCCACAGATATAAATGTATACCCAAAGCCAGGCCTCAAATACCACCACCTCCAGCCACACCCTACCAACGTTAGTTAATTCCATTAGGGATTAACTCACTGATTAAGCTAAGGCTATAACCCAATCTCTTCCAAACCTTCTTGCATCGTCTCATGTGTGAGCTTTTAAGAGTATACCACATCTAAACCTGAACAGTGGATAGAAGGAAGCCATACAAAGTCTACAAGTCTCTCTTTTCCCTTTCTTGCCTTTTACTATGACAGATTCATTCCATGTTGGTCTTGTCTTTTACGAAGTCCAAATTCCTTACAGAAGACAAACAGCTTTTCTGGTTTTCTTCATCTGCCTTCCTTCCCAAGCCTGACAAAAAGTTGAGGTAATTAAAAGTAGTTTCTGCTTTGGGGGAATTTTTTATTTTTCCTTAGAATCCTACATGGCTAGTGTCCTTCTTACCTAATTTTGGTCAATTTTAATAAAGGTTTTCTGTGTATTGTTCATTGCTCTCAACCATATTCCAGGGCAGGATGGAGTTTAAAAAAATTCCCAAATTCTCAAATGCTTTTGTTTATTTTGTGTTCTTCCCAGGGTTATCTTTCTGAAGCTAATGGTAAGAACCTGTGCCTTTTTTTCTAGAGGTGGGTGCTTCTGGAGAGCAGAGACCACCAGAGATACTCATTCAGGTATGAGTTCACACATCTGACTTTCCCTACCTGTTCCAACAACGTATTTCCAGTACAGTTGGTGGAGAATATTTGAAGACAGATAGAATATTTATCACGATAGTATTAAAAGTATTTTGTTTCTTCTTCAGTCTTGAGAAATTCTGCAAATTTCTCTCCACTTACTGTTAGCAACTTTAGTATCTAACATTAACTCATATTTGGCACGGAGAAAATGGAATTCTCATCCTCACTGAACTCCCCGCTCTTCACTGACACATCAAGTCTGTTGAATTTTTTCTTCCTTATCTTGTGAGACCAACATCTTGCATTTGGTTCAAAGAAAAAACAAAGGAGTTATCTTGAGTGCTCCCATTGGATCATTTTCTATGGTGGGTTTAATATCTCAAGGTGTAGCCCAAGTAACTGATTCTATTCCATAAAGGCAGAGTTTAACGAAATTCCCTGGTTTCTCATCTTTCAACTAAGAAGCACACAGTGCCCCCATGCTGCTGGCACCCACTTTTGGACAGTGATCCCCTGAGTCCTTCCATTAAGCATGAGAACAACTTCATTTGCAGTAAATAAGAGTCAAAGTTCAGACATCAGGCTAGGCACAATGGCGCACATCTGTAATCCTAGTGGTTCAGGAGGCTAAGGCAGGAGGATCATGAGTTCAAAGCCAGCCTCAGCAAAAACAAGATGCTAAGCAACTCAGTGAGACCCTGTCTCTAAATAAAATACAAAATGGGGCTGGGGATGTGACTCAGTGGTACAGTGACCCTGAGTTCAATCTCTAGAACCCTGCCTCCCACAAAAAAGTTCAAATACCAAAGTGGGTTCAGAGTCAGAATAAGGAGTTTTCTAAGAATCCTATCTGCTATCAACTTTAACTTGTTGATTTTGGACTTCTGGAGTAGGTGCATTTGGGTGCAGCTCTTTCAACTACTAATGAATATCCCCCAATTTCAGGCTAGCTCAGAGGTAAGCAAGCCTGAATTTCAGTAGTAATAGACCACCCAGTCTCACCTCTTTTCCCATGTAGGGGGCTTGCTCCACAAAAGTCCTTTCAGACTCTGTTTTCAAATTTTTTCTTATTCTATTTTCATCTTGTTGGAGGTCAGTTAGCAGAAGTTACCATCATCTTTTGCGTTGACTCTAGCAATTGCTTTTCCATTGGTGTCTCTGCTTTTACCTGGATACAATCCTCACAGCCTCATTAGTTTCTCTCTTTATCTGCCCCGCTCTAAGCCCATCATCCTTTCTCCATGGCAGTCAGTGTAAATTTTAAAAAATATCAGAGCATGCCACTCCCTTATAGCACTGCAAGGACTTCCCAGTAAGCTTAGAATAAAATTGCACAGTATAAAATCCTAGTGATCTGGTTCCCATGCACTTCTATGATGCAGAATCTGTTTTGGTTCTTTACTATTAGACTTTAATCAATCTTGTCTTTCCTCTGTCCTTGGAATATTCTAAGTTTACATTTTCAAAAATGGCGTTTGTGTTTGCTCTATTTCTATGTGCAATTATCCTGTTGGCTATTTCTTGTCAGCTAAAATGTCATCAGTGGAGCAAAGCCCTCCCTGACCAAAACAGACACACTCATAACCCTTCCAGTCACTCTTGTTGTAATAGTTATTATTCTCTAAATGATCATAATCATTTTTTTTCATTTATATGATTATTATTCACCTTTTACCTATGTTTAAATATATGCTTATTTAAACATGAACCATATTTATTTGTTTATAAAAGTAGTCTTCATTTTAAGGGCTCAATAAATACTCAAAGAATATTTGAGTAATATTTACAACAAGTATTTTGAATACATAGCTTTAAAATATCATGAGTTCATGATGGTTTAATACAAAACCTAAATTTATGGATTTTTATTGATACTCCTCCTTTCAAGAGATGGGAGTGTGTATGCCTCTGCTTTCTTGAATCTGGACTGTTATGTTACTTCCTAGATCTTAATAATCTAGCTATTTCCATTTCCCATTTCTTGGGATGCTTGCTTTTGAATGTCATCATGAGAAAAGCAAACATTTAGGATAATGTGGGATTTTTTTTTTTAGTACTAGAAATTGTGCTCAGAGGCATTTTACTAATGAGCCACATCTCCAGTAACACTCCCACCCTTTATTTTTAATTTTTTATTTTGAGACAAGGGCTTAATAAGTTGCTTAGGGCCTTGCTAAATTCCCAAGGCTGGCTTTTAACCAGTGATCTGCCTATTCAGCCTCTGGATGAGCTGGGATTACAGGCATGTGCCACTATACCAGGCTGATTTAGGATTTTTTTTTTTTAATCTAAGCTGAGATTCTAGTCTACAGCTAATGTCTACCACCTCACATGTGTGAGTGAACCTTTATATCAGAAGCATTTTCTTTTTTCCTTTAAAGAGAAAGAGAAAATATTTTCTTTGTAGACTACACAGTCTTTGTTACCACTACTTAATTCTCCTGTTGTGCAGAAGTGACTATAACATAAACAAATGCCTGTGGATAGTACACAATCAATTGAGTTAAGACTATGTTCCAATAAAACTTTGTTTACAAAAGTAGATTGTGTGGGCAAGGCCTGGCCTAAGGTATTTAGTTTGCAAACATGTACATTAGAAAATTTTAACCCCTGTCATTAAACTGCTTTCATTTTTGAGCTACACCAATCAATGACACAGGGAGCAAAGATGAATCATCCCACTAATTCTTGCATAAATGGCAGACTTGTGAGGAAAATAAATGCTTTTAATTGTGGTAACATACTGAATTTGAGGTGATTTTTCTATGTATCAATACATGCCTGGCATAGTGTTAAAATCAATCTTTTCCAAATATTAGTTAATTTCTCTATATTTAAAATATTTCTATACATCTATATTATAATGTCAGGTAAAGTCCATTGTTATCTTAGCATCATATAAATATGTCAAATTATATATAATATGTCATTTTAGTAATGTTTTAGAATATCAACCTGTATGATGCATATTGAATATAATAACCATATATAAGTTTGGATGACAAGATACAGCCTTGACTACTTAGCTTCAAAATAAAACATTCAAAGATATTCAAAGTAGAGTCACAATAAGTCAGTTTAGGCTATTGTAATGTTGCATGCATATTTTTCTCAAAAAAATACCTGCATAATACCCTAGCCTATGGGAAAAGAAAAACAATCCACTCATTTATAGTCCAATGTAGAAAAATTGAAATAGTTCTCCAGAAGTTTCAGACCTCAGGCATAAATTTTGATGTAATATGCATTTATATTAGGAAAGTACATATACCTTTTGTGAAGCTTAAGAATTGTCTGATGTATTTTCACTATAGAGCACATGTAAAGTACAATTTTGCGTCTTATATGAAAGTTTTTTTCATAATTTTACTTTAATTTTTTCTATCATCAGAGATAATAATGTGGTTATTTCAATTTCTTCAATGAATTAGTGGCACTATATTATGGAATTTCATGCTTTTAAAATTCATTTTTGCTTACGACACAGAATTTGTGGTTATTCACTTTAGTGTACACATCACTTGAGTTTCAACCAAATGTAATGTGGATTTTACATATTGTTGGTTACATTTCAATATTTGAAAATACTCAAAAAATTTGCTTTATAATTGCATTCCATAATATAGAAGTCTCTGCTTCCACCTCACATTTCATTAGTGAGGCAAATGTCTTGGTGTAAATGTTCTAGCCACACATTATTCCTTCCAAATAGGGACCAATATTAATATGTGACCTTTGGATCTTCTGCCTAAAAACATTAATGGCAAATGCTTTGGTTTATAAATTGTGAGTAATCAGAAAATAAGAAAAAAAAATTGCTCAGACAAAAATGTCATTAAAAATGACAAGAAGCTTAAAGTTGTTTTTTTTTTTTTAACAAAAGTAGACATATTGAGAAGAGGAGTAAAATAAAAGTATGTTATTTGCAAATATACAGATTCTTTTTTTCTTTTTTCTATTTTCTCTCTTTTTTGAGGGGGAATGGGCTAGGAAATTAGTAAGAAATAATATGTAGTATGCTAAACATTAAATATTTAATGCAACTTCTGTTTATTAAATGCCTGAACACTGTACCCAAACTTTTTTTGCACCATCATAAAGAGATGCATATTTCTCAAATTCTTCAATGAAAATTCAAGGACCAGGGCAAACTGTGTCAGGGGAACCTGATATTTCCCTTTTAGTGTGGGTCAAATATGCATTAAACAGACAGTTTAAGCAAAACCTATTGAGATCTCACCTCTTTGAGTTTTCTTCAAGTGTCACCTTCATGGTTTCCGGGTCTCCTGCTGGAGGTTTCTGTGTTTAAGAGGAAAGGTGCTAAGGTGATATAGGATTTTCTCAAGTGCTTCCCCGCCCTCTTTCTGCTGCTGTTGCCTTTGTTTCAGGGGGAGTTGCCAGCTGCCTCTTAGTTCTGTGATAGCTTAGAAAAACCTGCTCTGTAAGCATGTTAATTTTCTTCCCTTAAGAAAAAGCTTGCTAATCTCATGAGGTATTGCAAACTTTAAATTGAAGTAAATAGAAAAATTGCTAAGTAGAAAAAAAAATGTTCCATAGAGCTTCTGATGAGGGGAAGCACATCTGCCACACAATAGATATGACATCCTTCAGCTCATTGCTTCCTTAGGGTGTTGAAAAAAAAATGCTTGCTCTTTAGTAGGCATCTGTTTTGGAGCACCAGCAGGTAAAGGTGTAATTACTGATCTCTGTGTTACTTGACCTGTGGATTATGTAGAAGTGGTCTAGTCAGTCTCTCTCTCTCTCTCTCTCTCTCTCTCTCTCTCTCTCTCTCTCTCTCTCTCTATTTCTCTTCTTTACTGCATTGAAATTACTCTTCCAAAAGACATCTTCGGACTAACAAGGCCTGGTCTCTTACTGTTTGCTTGTGTTTGAAGATTCATTGTTTTCCTTTAAGAGTCGTATTGACAATATGAAAGCATTCAAGATCAGACCTGGGATTGATTGATTGATTGATTGCTTGATTGATTTTGTTCCAGAGATTGAATTCAGGGGCACTTGACCACTGAGCCACGTCCCATATGCTGTACTATCACAATAATGGGATCCTAATTAGAATAAGTTATACTCCATGTATGTATAACATGTCAAAATACACTCTACTCTCATGTATATCTTAAATAAACAAATTTTAAAAAAGGAACAAAAATGAGGTGAGACAGAATAGTTGAAGGATACTAATGTAGACAATCCCAATAACTAAGTTCACATTTTAAGTTTTTGTTTGAAAAAGGATCAAAATTCCCTTTTTTTTTCATCACCTTGCTCAACATGTTCTCTTTATTCATTCTTCTTTATCCCTCAGATTAATGATTTTAATAACTGCCTTAAGTTATGCTTACCATTTCTCCTGTATAATCTGTTGGATATTAAATTATATTTCTCCTTTGATTTAAGAAGACTCAGTTATTCTGAATCATAAAATACATAAAACATTTTATGTTTCTATATGGTATTAAATTCAACAGACATATTAATATTTATCTTTTCTAATTTTTCTGCCATTATTTCCCTTTCACTAACTGAAAATAAAAGGCAAGTAATTTTTTTTCAATTTAACTCTCTCCCAATTTTGATTGGTATTACCACTAATTATTGATATAGCAGTCCCAATTACATACTGATGTGGACTTAAGATTCTCTTTTATTTTTGTTATATAATTGGAATAATCTACATATCACCTTTACTTAGAAATTAAATTTACTTCTCTCAATAAAAGATGCTCCTAGCTGGGATGAAAAGCTTTCACATAGAGTTAGAAGAAGCATCAAAATTTATATATGCTGGGACATGAACTGAGGTCTTAGAGATTAAATAACTTGCCCACAGGCGAGAAACAAAGTGCAATTCAAACCCAGCAGTTTAGTTCCAGTACTATATAGTATAATACCTCCCTCTATTCCTCCTTATCTGTTTCTTTCTTATTTTATTCTTGTCTTTTTCTTCCTTCTCTCCTTTTATTTTTTTAAACATGCATTGAGTACGGTAGAACCTTTGAAAAACAACAAATCTTTAAAAAATATTATGAGTTACATAATACCTCTCAATCTGTCACAATACATTAGCTTACCAGTGTTTGAATAGTCAGCTGGTTCTTTATATTATCTACTTCTGTAAGATCAGAGGAACAAAGATAATGTCAGATGGTTCTAGAATAGGAATGACATGAGTTCTGAAAGGGTAAGAATTTGCCAAATAAAAATTGCATGCACTTCCCAAATACTCATTCGATTGCCGCCTAAAGATTATTTTAACCACAATAGGGTGTTCTGAAAAAATACTTTCGAAAGGGTTAAATGTAGCCTTTTGCCAGTGAATGATTCCTGGGAATTTTAATAAGCCTCAGCTCCTGCAATTCAGCAGATAACAGTCACCAGGACTGCTGTGCATACAGAACTGCACAATGTCATGTTTTCACAGAGGCACAATTCTTGTAGAAACTGCTCTTAGAATGACCCAGCTTCAGAGGTGACAAATCCACGAGGTGTTGGAGGAGCTATCACAATGCTGAAATTCTTGCAGGAGCCATAACCTTTGGATTTTGAAGCCAACTGAACTGGCAGGATGACAGTCGCTGACGGGAGACTGTTGTCAGTCCCCATTAGATGGTTATGTGGGGAGAGAAGAGTCCCAGTGAGATGGCAGTTGAACTGTCCTCCATCATTCCAGAACCATCATTCCATTCAATGAACATATAAGTGGGGAAGGGATTTTCTTTAGCAGAGCATGTGAAACAAAGTCACAGACAGGGTCCCTCCGGTGCTCAGAGAAACAATGCTCAGGGAAATTAACTCCGCATGCTGTGACTGACGGTGAATGAGCTCCAGCAAAGTGATGAGGTGTCCACTCCTGAAGGCTATGGCTGCTTGACTTCTTTATTATAAACACTATGAAAAAGTAATAGTTTTTGCTACATGACGTTGCCCTGCTTCCACTCAGGAAATGAATTTTTATGTGTTGGATCTCTTATGAATTCGGTGTGATTTTTGTCCCAGGAGTGTAAGAAAACTGCTCTTTTTATACTGCTAAGTGATGCAATGTGTAGCCTAAACAGATGGAAACAGCTTGACTTTAGCATAAGTGTTAGAATATGCAATTTAAGTGTAGAAATGCACAAGGTACAACTAACAGAAAATCTTTATAATGGAAAAGACCTAACAAGTTTACATCACAAAGAGATTGAGATGTTGATGCATGAGGCTTTATTTATTTTTTTTTTTGAATTTTTTAATGAAATTAATAGAAAATGTCAAATATCTGTGCCTCAAGAAAATAAAACACGAAAAGAATTTAAAATGGTGATTGGTAGAAAGTTAGCATTTATTAAACATTAGCCGGTGTTCTTATGAATGTTAATTAAAATTTCCTTTATCCAGGCTAAAAAGACTATTGTACATTAAGTAGTCTGTCAATAGACACCAGGGACTTTTTAGTACAATATATCCTAATAAGCTATCTTTCTACAAAAATACAAGTCTTAAAATACTTGCTGAGTGATCATTTCTAATCCTTGACATTATGTTCTCTATAATGTTGTTATCTTTATATTTATCTCAGAGACATTTCTTATCAAGGAATGTCTAGAAAAGGCAAAACTCATGATATTTTACCTGCAGTTTTAGATTGCTCTTGTTGACTGTATATATATTTAAGAATAAAGCTCAGCTAATGGCAAATGTTTGGAGGATTAGCTAATGGAAAAAGTTTGTAGTTCTGAGGTTGAACTGTGGTCCTACTGCCTTCTGACTCAGTGTCTCCCTCCATCTTTTATCTTCCCTGGTTTTCTTGAGAGGTGGAAGGGTGGGGGGAAGGGTTGTTAAAGGTTTTCCTTAATAATTCTCACACCAATCTCCTGGGCTATTCTTAGTAGTCTATGTACACAAGAAGATGTTTGATAAAATTTGACCAATTTTGAAATGTAATATACTGCTCTCTGTAGGGTTATTCTTATTCCAAGGGTTATAAAACAATGGGGAAAAAACAGGAAATATTTGACATAAAGGAGTGATTGATTCATTAATGGATCAATGTCCTTCCTCTGCTTTTCCAACCATACCACTCAAATCAGAAACTATCTAACCTGTAGATAAGAATGGCACTTGTATCAATGCTATTACTTTAGCATTAAGTCGGTACATTTCAATGACACATTTTATTTTTTAATTCTGTTCTTTAGGTTATAATTTTAAATGTAACTATTGGTTTGAAAGATTCAATAGATCTTTGTAGGACCTTATCTTCTAGCCAGAAAACACTTTAAACCAATGAAAATCTTATCTTGTTTCAGAACTTGATTATATTATTAGTTACACTTTTAACATCATGTGATTATTCTGATTCATAATTTAACATTTTTGCTGGGGTCATAAAAGTGGGTAGGTGTCTGTCAAAAAAGTGCAATTACTTCATTTATTTGAACTTTTTATTTCATATAGATAATTGTTCACTCAAATTTAAGAAAGATAAAATGTCAACATAGAAATTAAGCAAAAATGGTAGTCCTCACAGAATTTTCCCCATGACTATTATTGATCACTTCAAAGATGAAACATAGGCGGTTCCAAGATGGCTGCGAAGGGAGTGCAGCACCCCCATGTACTGCGTCACTGAGCAGGAAAAAGACAAGGTAGAATGGCTAAAAGCTAGCTTGTTAGGAATTTCCAGCAAAATTGAGGTGCTCCGAAACCTAGAGGAAGGATTTCCATCGCATAAGGACCAGCTACTAGAGCTCAAACGCGAGAGATTTGGCCACACGGAGGGTCACGCTACGTAGGCAGCAAATCGCCCCGTGGCCAGAGTCTGCGGCGCTCGCTGGGAAGCAACGATGAGATAACAACGCAAAGATACAGCGCTACGGATTCTGCAGGCTCCCGCCAGCTGTGCAAATACTGTACTCAGAGCTGAATTCTGGGCTTGAGACAGGGAAGGAAGCCATCCAATTCGATTCTCCACATTGGTCAGACCACAGAGGAAGCCAGCGGCCACCATCTTGGAGAGCTGACGTCATCATCTCTGTTTTTTGACTGATCACAGCTCTTTCAGCTATAGATCAGCGGGGAAAACTTAAGGGCCCCTCCCAGCTCCCCTGTGAGCGCAATAGCCAGACTGAGGGCGGCGCGGGAGCCGGCAGGAGTCAAGGCTGCGCGGGAGCCGGCGGCAGCCGCGGCGGCGGCACGGGAGCCAGCTGGAGCTGGTGGGAGCCACGGCAGCGGCGCGGGAGGCGGCGGAAGCCGCGGCAGCGCTGGCGCGGGAGCCTGCGGGAGCCACGCAGCGCAGGGACTCCCAGCTACCGCTCCCACCAGTGCTGAAAACTGAGGTCTCTTGCACCAACTCGTCTCGGCGTGGGACTCACGGCAACCGCTCCCACCAGTGCTGACAACTGAGGTCTCTTGCACCAGATACAGGGGTGTGGCTACCAGAAGGTAAGCAAATTTGCTGGGGGTTCTCAGCCCCAAACTCTACAAACTTAGGGCCTGAGGGAGGCAAACAAGGAGAGTGTGCCCAGGCACTAATGAAACAGCTGCTCCACGCGTGTGCAAGGTAGGCGGAACTGTGACCGCCGACAAAACAGGCCCAGTGGACCACCAGACACATCGCTCCGGTTGGGGGAGGGGCAGAGCCGCCGGGCGCCTGCAAGGTAGGCGGACCCACTACCCACCAGCAGAACAGGCACAGCAATCCACAGAGCGGCAGAGCCACCCCCCGAGCCTACAAGGTATGCAGACCTGCGACCCACCGGCAGGTCAGGCCCAAAAACCTGCGGAGGGGCACAGCTGCCCCACGTGCCTGCTAGGTAGGCTGAACCGTGACCACCAACAGAACAGGCCCAGAGGCCCGCCAGACACATCACCCCGCCCCGGTTGGGGGAGGGGCACAGCCGCCGGGCGCCTGCAAGTTAGGCAGACCTGCGACTCACCAGCAGATCAGGCCCAGCAACCGCGGAGCGGCAGAGCCACCCCTGGGCCTGCAAGGTAGGCGCACTTGCAACCCACCGGCAGGTCAGGCCCAACAAACTGCAGAGGGGCACAGCTGCCCCACGAGCCTGCTAGGTAGGCAGAACCCTGACCACCAACAGAACAGGCTCAGAGGCTGGCCAGACACATCGCCCCACCCCGGTTGGGGGAGGGGCAGAGCCGCCGGGCGCCTGCAAGGTAGGCAGACCTGCGACTCACCAGCAGATCAGGCCCAGCAACCGTGGAGCGGCAGAGCCACCCCCGGGTCTGCAAGGTAGGCGCACTTGCCACCCACCGACAGGTCAGGCCCAGAAACTCTCGGAGGGACACAGCTGCTCCACGCGCGTGCAAGGTAGGCGGAACTGTGACCACCGTCAAAACAGGCCCAGAGGACCGCCAGACACATCGCTCCGGTTGGGGGAGGGGCAGAGCCGCCAGACGCCTGCAAGGTAGGCAGACCCGCGACCCACCAGCAGAACAGGCACAGCAATCCACAGAGCGGCAGAGCCACCCCCCGAGCCTACAAGGTAGGCAGACCTGCGACCCACCGGCAGGTCAGGCCCAAAAACCTGCGGAGGGGCACAGCTGCCCCACGTGCCTACTAGGTAGGCTGAACTGTGACCACCAACAGAACAGGCCCAGCGGCCGGCCAGACACATCGCCCCGCCCCGGATGGGGGAGGGCAGAGCCGCCGGGCGCCTGCAAGTTAGGCAGACCTGCGACTCACCAGCAGATCAGGCCCAGTGACCCGCGGAGCAGCAGAGCCATCCCCGCGCCTGCAAGGTAGGCGCACTTGCCACCCACCAGCAGGTCAGGTCCAGCAACTCTCGGAGGGACACAGCTGCTCCACGCGCATGCAAGGTAGGCGGAACTGTGACCACCGACAAAACAGGCCCAGTGGCCTGCCAGATACATCGCCCCGATTGGGGGAGGGGCAGAGCCGCCACCAGCGCCTTTTAGGTAGACTGACCTGCAACCGACAGACAGAACAGGCCTAGCGGCCAGCGGAGGGGCAAAGCTGCTGCTCACGCCTGCAAGGTAGGCGGACTTGTGACCACCGAAAGAACAGGCCCATCGAAAGTACAGGCACAGCGGCCTCCCGGCATGGTAGGCACATTGCCTCAATTGGAGGAGGGGCAGAACCACCGCCAAAGCCTGCGAGGGAGACTTTGCAGCTATACAAGAGTAATATAAATATATAGGGGGAAAAATCAATAACACAACAGTTTCACCAAGCAGAAAGAAACGCGATCAGTATGAAAAGACAAGGAAAGAAAGGACCACAAGCAATGCAGGTCAACTCAACTTTAGAAGAGGTAATATCTGCAGCAGATGGAATGTCAGATAAAGAATTCAGGATATACATGCTTCAGATGATCTGGAGTCTCAAGGAAGACATTAGACAGCAAAATCAGACAATGAAAGACCACTTCGACAATGAATTACATAAACAAATCCAAGAAGCAAAAGATCAATTATACAGGGAGATAGAGGTTATAAAAAACAAACAAACAGAAATCCTGGAAATGCAGGAAACAATAAACCAACTTAAAAACTCAATTGAGAATACTACCAGCAGAGTAGACCACTTAGAAGATAGAACATCAGACAATGAAGACAAAGTATTTCAACTGGAGAAGAACATAGACAGCTCAGCAAAGCTGTTAAGAAACCATGAGCAGAACATTCAAGAAATATGGGATAACATAAAGAGACCAAACTTAAGAGTCATTGGGATACAGAAAGGTATTGAGGTCCAAACCAAAGGAATAAGCAATCTATTCAACGAAATAATACGAGAAAACTTCCCAGACTTGAAGAATGAGATAGAATCCCAAATCCTAGAAGCCTACAGGACGCCAAATGTGCAAAATCATAAGGGATCCACACCTAGACACATTATAATGAAGATGCCCAACATACAGAATAAGGAGAGAATTTTAAAAGCTACAAGAGAAAGGAAGCAGATTACATTTAGGGGTAAACCAATCAGGATAACAGCTGATCTTTCAACACAGACTCTGAAAGCTAGAAGATCCTGGAATAACATATTTCAAACACTGAAAGAAAATGGGTTCCAACCAAGAATTGTGTATCCCGCGAAATTAAGTTTCAGGATGGAAGATGAAATTAAAACCTTCCATGATAAACAAAAGTTAAAAGAATTTGCAGCTAGAAAACCATCTCTTCAAAACATCCTCGGCAAAATATTACAGGAAGAGGAAATGGAAAATATCAATGAAAACCAACAGCGGGAGGTAGTACAGTAAAGGGGGGGGGATAATCAAAGAGGAAAACAAACCATGTTTAGTAACATAAATAAACAAATATGGCTGGAAGAACAACCCATATCTCAATAATAACCCTAAATGTTAATGGCTTAAACTCACCAATTAAGAGACACAGGCTAGTAGAATGGATCACAAAACAAGACCCAACAATATGCTGCCTTCAGGAGACGCATTTGATAGGAAAAGACATACATAGACTGAAGGTGAAAGGTTGGGAAAAATCTTATCACTCATATGGACTTCGGAAACAAGCAGGAGTGTCCATACTCATATCAAATAAAATAGATTTCAAGCCAAAGTTAATCAAAAGGGATGAAGAGGGACACTACATACTTCTCAAGGGAAACATACACCAACAAGACATAACAATCATAAATATATATGCCCCAAACAATGGTGCAGCTATGTTCATCAAACAAACTCTTCTCAAGTTCAAGAGTCTAATAGACCACCATACAATAATCATGGGAGACTTCAACACACCTCTCTCACCACTGGACAGATCTTCCAAACAAAAGTTGAATAAGGAAACTATAGAGCTCAATAACACAATTAATAACCTAGACTTAATTGACATATATAGAATATACCACCCAACATCAAGCAGTTACACTTTTTTCTCAGCAGCACATGGATCCTTCTCAAAAATAGATCATATATTATGTCACAGGGCAACTCTTAGACAATATAAAGGAGTGGAGATAATACCATGCATCTTATCTGATCATAATGGAATGAAATTGAAAATTAACGATAAAAGAAATATGGAAAAGTCATGCATCACTTGGAGAATGAACAATAGGTTACTCAATGATCAATGGGTTATAGAAGACATCAAGGAGGAAATTAAAAAATTCTTAGAGATAAATGAAAACACAGACACAACATATCGGAATCTATGGGACACATTGAAAGCAGTTCTAAGAGGAAAATTTATTGCTTGGAGTTCATTCCTTACAAAAAGAAAAAAACAACAAATAAATGACCTAATACTTCAACTCAAAATCCTAGAAAAAGAAGAGCAAAACAACAGCAAAAGAAGTAGAAGACAAGAAATAATTAAAATCAGAGCTGAAATTAATGAAATCGAAACGAAAGAAACAATTGAAAAAATTGACAAAACTAAAAGTTGGTTCTTTGAAAAAATAAATAAAATCGACAGACCCTTAGCCACGCTAACGAAGAGAAGAAGAGAGAGAACTCAAATTACCAGCATAAGGGATGAAAAAGGCAATATCACAACAGACACTTCAGAAATACAGAAGATTATCAGAAATTATTTTGAATCCTTATACTCCAATAAAATAGAAGATAGTGAAGGCATCGATAAATTTCTTAAGTCATATAATTTGCCCAGATTGAGTCAGGAGGATATTGACAACCTAAACAGACCAATATCAATTGAGGAAATAGAAGATACCATCAAAAGACTTCCAACTGAGAAAAGCCCAGGACCGGATGGGTATACAGCAGAGTTTTACAAAACCTTTAAAGAGGAACTAATACCAATACTTTTCAAGCTATTTCAGGAAATAGAAAAAGAGGGAGAACTTCCAAATTCATTCTATGAGGCCAACATCACCCTGATTCCTAAACCAGACAAAGACACTTCAAAGAAAGAAAACTACAGACCAATATCTCTAATGAACCTAGATGCAAAAATCCTCAATAAACTTCTGGTGAACCGGATACAAAAACATATCAAAAAAATTGTGCACCATGATCAGGTAGGATTTATCCCTGGGATGCAAGGCTGGTTCAATATACGGAAATCAATAAATGTTATTCACCACATCAATAGGCGTAAAAATAAGAACCATATGATCATCTCGATAGATGCGGAAAAAGCATTCGACAAAGTACAGCATCCCTTTATGTTCAAAACTCTAGAAAAAATAGGGATAACAGGAACATACCTTAATATTGTAAATCAATCTATGCCAAGCCTCAGGCTAGCATCATTCTGAATGGAGAAAAACTGAAGGCATTCCCTCTAAAATCTGGAGCAAGACAGGGATGCCCTCTCTCACCACTTCTGTTCAACATAGTTCTCGAATCACTGGCCAGAGCAATTAGACAGACGAAAGAAATTAAAGGCATAAAAATAGGAAAAGAAGAACTCAAATTATCACTATTTGCAGATGACATGATTCTATACCTACCAGACCCAAAAGGGTCTACAAAGAAACTATTAGAGCTAATAAATGAATTCAGCAAAGTGGCAGGATATAAAATCAACACGCATAAATCAAAGGCATTCCTGTATATCAGCGACAAATCCTCTGAAATGGAAATGAGGACAACCACCCCATTCACAATATCCTCAAAAAAAAAATAAAATACTTGGGAATCAACCTAACAAAAGAGGTGAAAGACTTATACAATGAAAACTACAGAACCCTAATGAGAGAAATAGAAGATCTTAGAAGATGGAAAAATATACCCTGTTCATGGATAGGTAGAAGTAACATCATCAAAATGGCGATATTACCAAAAGTTCTCTATAGGTTTAATGCAATGCCAATCAAAATCCCAACGGCATTTCTTGTAGAAATAGAGAAAGCAATCATGAAATTCATATGGAAAAATAAAAGACCCAGAATAGCAAAAACAATGCTAAGCAGGAAGTGTGAATCAGGCTGTATAGCTATACCAGACTTCAAACTATACTACAGAGCAATAGTAACAAAAACAGCATGGTACTGGTACCAAAACAGGCGGGTGGACCAATGGTACAGAATAGAGGACACAGAAACCAATCCACAAAACTACAACTATCTTATATTCGATAAAGGGGCTAAAAGCATGCAATGGAAGAAGGATAGCATCTTCAACAAATGGTGTTGGGAAAACTGGAAATCCATATGCAACAAAATGAAACTGAATCCCTTTCTCTCGCCATGCACAAAAGTTAACTCAAAGTGGATCAAGGAACTTGATATCAAATCAGAGACATGGCGTCTGATAGAAGAAAAAGTTGGCTATGATCTACATACTGTGGGGTCGGGCTCCAAATTCCTCAATAGGACACCCATAGCACAACAGTTAATAACTAGAATCAACAAATGGGACTTACTCAAACTAAAAAGTTTTTTCTCAGCAAAAGAAACAATAAGAGAGGTAAATAGGAAGCCTACGTCCTGGGAACAAATCTTTACTCCTCACACTTCAGACAGAGCCCTAATATCCAGAATATACAAAGAACTAAAAAAATTAGACAATGAGATAACGAATAACCCAATCAACAAATGGGCCAAGGACCTGAACAGAAATTTCTCAGAGGAGGACATACAATCAATCAACAAGTATATGAAAAAATGCTCACCATCTCTAGCGGTCAGAGAAATGCAAATCAAAACCACCCTAAGATACCATCTCACTCCAGTAAGATTGGCAGCCATTAGGAAGTCAAACAGCAACAAGTGCTGGCGAGGATGTGGGGAAAAGGGTACTCTTGTACATTGCTGGTGGGACTGCAAATTGGTGCGGCCAGTTTGGAAAGCAGTATGGAGATTTCTTGGAAAGCTCGGAATGGAACCACCATTTGATCCAGCTATTCCCCTACTCGGTCTATTCCCTAAAGACCTAAAAAGAGCACACTATAGGGACACTGCTACATCCATGTTCATAGCAGCACAATTCACAATAGCAAGACTGTGGAACCAACCTAGATGCCCTTCAATAGACGAATGGATAAAAAAAAATGTGGCATTTATACACAATGGAGTATTACTCTGCATTAAGAAATGACAAAATCATAGAATTTGGAGGGAAATGGATGGCATTAGAGCAGATTATGCTAAGTGAAGCTAGCCAATCCCTTAAAAACAAATGCCAAATGTCTTCTTTGATATAAGGAGAGTAACTAAGAACAGAGTAGGGACGAAGAGCATGAGAAGAAGATTAACATTAAACAGGGATGAGAGGTGGGAGGGAAAGGGAGAGAGAAGGGAAATTGCATGTAAATGGAAGGAGACCCTCAGGGGTATACAAAATTACATACAAGAGGAAGTGAGGGGAAAGGAGGAAAAATATAAGGGGGAGAAATAAATTACAGTAGAGGAGGTAGAGAGAGAAGAGGGGAGGGGAGGGGGGAGGGGGGATAGTAGAGGATAGGAAAGGCAGCAGAATACAACAGACACCAGAATGGCAATATGTAAATCAATGGTTCTGCAACTGATGTGATTCTGTAATCTGTATATGGGGTAAAAATGGGAGCTCATATCCCACTTGAATCAAAGTGTGAAATATGATATATCAATAACTATGTGATGTTTTGAACAACCTACAATAGAAATTAATTTAAAAAAAAAGATGAAACATAAGTAATAGAGTAGTATGGTAATGGAAAGGCAAACTTTGGTTGTGAGATTGACTTTAAACATATAAAATAAGATCTGAATCGCAAATTGTTTCATTTCTCCTGCTTTGCATTTGTGCCAATAATTTAGCCCAACACCACCAGTTATATATCTCATGACGTTAACCTACAAATATGGATTTTTCATATTGGAACCAGTATAATCCAAATTGGGTTTACTACAACTCTAGGCATTTTCTCTCTCTTCAGTCAGTGGATTATTTTGATCCAGGCTTTTTGTAAAGTTTCTTATGCTAATAGATGATCTTGAGAAGGAAGTAATAACCAATTAAATAATAAAGTATATATATGACCATAAGTTCTGATACTCAGACTTAGGCATACATGGGTGATAGGTAGTATAATTAGACAAAGGCAAAATAATGAGCAGCTGTGGTTGGGATCCTACGAAACTCAACCCTGTAAGATAGGAGCATCCAGGTAACATTCTAAAGAGGCAACAGAGGGATTCTGGGAAATGGTGAACTAGAGGAACCCACCATATGGTAGCTGTTCTCTGAAACGGAATCAAACAGCAGTTCTGCTGTGGCATGCCACTGTAGAAAGGCCATGAGAAAATGCTGGAAGGCAATTCAGAGCTGGCAACCCGATGAAAACCAGGCCTATCGGGTTTTAGAAGTGGTTTAGAAGAGGAAGAGAATTAATAAAAGAATAGACTGCAGCGGCACCTGGTGCAGGGTGACTCAGTTCAGAGGGGAAGCTCCCCCAGTGGCAGGAAAGGAAGTCTCAGTGAGTTTAAGAAAAGCAGGCTCCATTGTCCAGGAACTTCACCAATGGAGCAGAAAAAAAAACACGGATACTGTGAAGTGAACCAGTGTTGAAGAGTTCAGGCATTTTCCCGCAGAGTTAATGAAACTGAGGAAGCTGCACCAGAATAAAGACTGTTCAGACTTCCTGAGGATGAGATTAGAAATCCCTGCAGTTTTCACATTTTCTATTTGTTTTATATATATATTTGGTTGCAGATGGACACAATACCTTTATTTTACTTATTTACATTTATGTCGTGCTGAGGATGGAACCCAGTGCCTCACTCATACTAAGCAAGAGCTCTACCGCTGAGCCCCAGCCCTAGCCCTCCTCTCTATTTCTAATTCCATTTTATCTTGTTCTTGTTATGTTCTCTTTGAGTACCTAGGACCCAGTGGCCACTGTGGTTTGTTTTTCAGTGAAGAAGTGGGCACCCAAGTCATGGCTCAACTTGAACATAGGAGTGACTCTGTGGCATGGATCCTGGGGAAGCTCCTGGTTATGGTTTAGATTTAGGTGTTCCCCCAAAAGCTTGTGTGAGACCATGCAAGAAAGTTTAGAGGTGAAATGTTTGGGTTATGAGAGATTTAAATTAATTAGTGCATAAGTCCCTCGATAGGGATTAACTAGGTGGTTACTATAGGTAGGCAGGTTGTAGCTGGAGGTGGGTCCCTAGGGAGATGTCTTTGGGATACGTATTTATTCTTGTTGAGTAGATATCACTGGTGCTGTTGAGCGCTCTCTCTCTCTCTCTCTCTCTCTCTCTCTCTCTCTCCTTCCTGATATCATGTCTCCACCCACATAACAAAACCATGCCCTTCTGCTATGACATTTTGCCTCATCTCGTGCCCTGGGGAGTAGAGTTGACCATATATGGACTGAGAACTCTAAAACTAGTAGCCCCCCAATAAAATTTTCCTCCCCTCAAATTGTTCTTGTCAGGCTGTTTGGTCTCAGCAGTGAAAAAGCTGACTAAGGACTATGGCTATCAATCTATGACCTGAAGAGTAGAGGAGGAGATAAAAGGGTCTTTCTTTTAAAACTCATGGTCTGAATTCTTGTCTAAGGATTGACACCAACAGGTGGTGAAACTGGGATGGATCAGAATGGAAAGCAGCAACCTGCAGCATCCTGCTCTGGGTCCCACCACTTTCCCTATGCCCAGAAGGGTATGGAGGATATGGGCCATGACTTGGTACTTCTTGTGTAGCTCCCCACAGTAGACAGACTGAGGATCTCAGAACAGGGCTGTGTTGCAATGTAGATCAGCCCAAGGGCTGCCTAGGTAAAAGGAATGGCCACTTGCACCTCCAGAGTTGTACTCTGATCTGCAGTTCCAATAACACAGCCACATTGAAGGAGAGCTTGACTCTGAAATGGCCAGTGTTCTGCCCATACTTGCTGCTGATCAAGGAGGGGGCAGAGTTCAGCATGCAGACTTCCCTAACAAGTTTGATTTGAGTCATAACTTTAAAACTAACAAATAGTGTGATAACTGCATCACACAAACAACTTCATAGCTGGGTATGCTAAAGTAAAGATCCTAGAGACAAAGGAATTCACTTAAAAAAATTCAGCAAGAAAGATACTGAATATTTTTATGATTGCTGTTGTATTAGTTGTTCTATGTACAGTAGTTTCTACAATCATCTCTCATTACATGTTTTTTAGAGTTCTACCTAGTTGTGTTTTGTCAATTGGATTCTTTCTTGATACTGCTTGTCTTCTATCTCATCTTCATTCCATTTCTTTTTCATTCATCTTTCCTTCTTTCCTCATTTTATCTTTTATCTCTATTCCCTCACCCACCCTTTCCTCCATTTTCCTTACTTTGTCACTTTCACTCAATACAATTTAGTATTACATATGCTATAATTAACACTTAACCTTTCTACATTATTTCTTACCCATTTTTCTCATTGACTAATGGAGTTGTAGAGCTCATTAGGAATACAGTTTTAAATATATGTTGATATATGTTTTGTTATTAAGTATTTATTGTTGTTGGAAGTTACTCTGTCCTCTCAAAGTGGCATTTGTAATTGACATTGCCATCTTGATTACACCAATTGGATGTTTTAAAGCCAACATATATTTCCAGATCAGCAGATTTTAAAGAGACAGCTGCTCATTATATAGCTCTTACATAATAGAAGAAGAGGATTGATCACAACAGATACATGCACAGCACAGAACTTCGATAAACATGAAGAAGCAAGCCAACAAAACATCTCCATAAGTTTTCCAACTCACAATAACTGAATCCAAAAATACTGAAATAGATGAAATCCCAAACAATTCAATAAGTTGATTGATAAAGTGATTGGTGAATTAAAAGAAAAGCTCTAGGGAGAAAACAAAGGATGTTAAAGAACACTTCAGTGAAGAGATTCTGAAAAAGAAACAAAAATATTGGAAATGAAAAGTCCAATAAATCAAATGAAAGTTTTATTTGAAATTCTCTCCAATAGATTAGAATAGGTACAAGACAATCTCAGAGCATGAAGACAAAAGAGCTATCCTTGAACATTCAGTCAGTATTAAAGAAAAAAATAATACAAGTTATGATCAGAATGTTCCCTTCAATAGATTAATGGATAAAGAAAATATGGTATAAATATTTGATGGAATATTACTCAGCTTTAAAGAAGAATGAAATTATGACATTTGCTAGTAAATGGATGGAGATGGAGAATATCACACTTAGTGAAATAAGCCAATCCCAAAATACCAAAGGCCAAATGTTTTCTTTATAAGGATGCTAATTCATAATAAGGGGTTACAGGGCTAGGGAGGAATAGAGTTACTGTAGATTAGATAGAGGGGAGTAAAGGGAGGGAAGGTGTATGGGAGTTAGAAGGATAATAGAATGAAACAGACAGTATTACCTATGTACCTATATGACTACATGACTGGTGTGATTCTACAACATGTATAACAGAAAAATGGGAAATTATATTTTATTATTTACAATGTGTCAAAGTGCATAAATGCATTCTACTGTCATGTATAATAATTAGAACAATAAAAAACAATAACAAAGAACTGTGGGAAAACATTAAGAAAACAGACTTAAGACTTGGAAACTTCAAGGAAAGGGCAGAGATGTAGGCTAATGGCATTGGTAACATTTTCATTGAATTAACAGCCTAAAAATTTTCAAACCTTGGGAATGAGATAGAAATCCAAATATTGGAGGCATTTAGAAACTCAAATAGACAAGACCAATAGAGAATCTTTCCATGACACATTATAATTAAAATGCCAAAATTACAGATTAAAGAAAACATTTTGAAGGCTATTAGTCACATTCAAAGGAAAACCAATATGAATTCCTTAGATTTTTTTTTTCAGAAGAAACCTTTAAGTGCAGGACGACTTAGAAAAATGTATTTCAAGCCCTAAAAGAAAAGAACACCAAGCCAAGTTTGTTATACCCATCAAAGTTATCCTTCAGAATTTTAGAAGAAATAAAAGTCTCCAAGTAAGCATAAACTAAAGGAATTCTTGACTACAAAGCCAGCATTGCAGAAGATAATTAAATGACTCAGACACAAAAGTAGAAGAAAATAACAATCAAGAGAGCTCAGGAAAGAATTGTATTTCAAGAGTAGGTTAGCACAGAAGAATTTGAATCATATCAAATATTTGAAATGAATCAAAATAGCAGGAAGAAATAATCATCTCTCTGTAATAACCCTGAATGTTAATAACAGCAACTCTCCAATTAAAAAACGCAGTCTGCAGATTAGTTTATAATGCAAGACCCAACTCTATGTTGTCTGAAAACAAAACAAAACAAAACAACACACCTCATAGGCAAAGACACCAACAGACTAAAAGTGAAAGGGTGGAAAATATTATTCCATAACATTGTAACAAAAAAGCAAGAGGGGCATGTCCTAACATATGTGATAAAGCAGATTTCAAATCAAAATTAGAGGAAGCAATGAAGTTCACTATAAACTGGCAAATGGAACAATCCAACCAGAAGTTTAGATTATTGTAATTATTTATGTCTCAAATGTCTGAATATCTAATTACCTAAAGACCACTTAACATGAAGGTTCAGATAAAACCCAGTACAATAATTCTGGGTGATTTCAATATACCTCTCTTAATAGAGATATATTGAATTGAATAGCAATAGATAAGTCATCTCAACATGAAATTAGTAAAGGCACTTTATACTAAAAACATACATTAACTCAAACCAATGTTTCTAATGGCATAATTTCTGACAGCAAAACCATGGAACCAGATGCCCTTCACAGATAAATGGATTTAAAAATGTGGTATATATAAACAATGGATTATTACTCAGCCAAAAGGGAGAATAAAATCATGGCTTTTGCTGGCAAATGAATGAAATCAGAGACTATTATGCTAAATGAAATAAACCAGACCCCAAAAGTCAAAGGCCAAATATTTTCTTTTATATGCAGAAATTACTGCAAAATAAGAGAGAGAGAGAGAGAGAGAGAGAGAGAGAGAGAGAGAGAGAGAGAGAGAGAGAAAGTATGTGTGGATTCCATCAAAGGAGAAGGAAGATTAGTGGAGTAGATGAAGGGAATTGAAGGATGGGAGGAGGAATGAGATAAGGGAAGAACAGTGGAATGAACCTGACCTAATTCTCCTATGTGTTTATATGAATATACCTAAGTGAATCTCACCATCATGTATAGCCACAAGACACTAACTTAAAAAGATACTATAGGTCGATAGGTAGATTCTTATGGGTAGAGTTCATTAGAGTAGAGGGAAGAGAACAGGGGGAGGGAAGAAGGGACAAAAGGAAGAAATAGTGTGAGTTGAATTGTTATGCTTTTATAATTATGTCAAAATGAATCCTAATTTTATGTAAAACTAAAAAGAACCAATGAAAACTTGAGAAGAAAAATCAACACCAATAGAAGCTACAAAAACAAGATAAGCCCATGGAGATTCAACAGTAGACTTTTGAATGATGAGTAGGACATTGGAGAAATCCAAGTAGAAATTAAAAACATTTTAGAATCAAATGAGAATAGAAATACAGCATACCACAACCTGTGTCCACTACAAAGGCAGTTCTAACAGAAAGTGTATAGCTATGAGTGCCTACAGAATAAAATCAAGAAAATAATAACAAAGCAATTCCAAATTTAGTAGAAGGAAGAAAATAAAGATTAGTGATGAAACTAATGAAACAGAAAATTGAATAACAATAAAACAGATCAATGAAACAAGAAGCTGGTTCTTTGAAAGTAAAAGCAACAGTGATTAAACTTTAGCCCAACTGAACAAAAGAACTCAATAGAATACACAGATCATTATAATTAGAGAAGAAAAAGGAGATATCAAAACAGACATCGTTGATATCCAGAAAAACATCACAGATTATTTTGAAAACTTACATTGAAATAAATTGGAAAATTTAGAAGAAATGGATAAAGTTTAGACACATATGACCTACCAAAACTGAAGTCAGAATAAATAGAAAACCTAAACAGACCAATAGCAATAAGATTAGTATTAATAAAAGTCTTCCAATAAGAAAAAGCTGAGGACAATATGGATTCACATCTGAATTCTAACAGAGTTTTAAAGACAAACTAATGCCATTGTTCCTCAGATTGTTCCATTAAAAAGAAAGGGCAGGAATATTTCCCAACTCATTCCACAAAGTCAGTATTGCTCTGATACCAAAACCAGATAAATACACATCAAGGAAAGAAAACTACAGTCTAATATCCTTGATGAACAATATCCTTACTAAAATATTAGCAGATTGAACCCAATAATGCATTACAAAGATTATATACCATGGTCAGGTTGATTTCATTCCAGGGATACAAGGATGGTTCAACATACAAAAAAATCTATAAACATGATATGTCACATAAATAGAACCATCAATAAAACTCACATGCTCGTTTCAAAAGATGCAGAAAAAAGACTTCAATGAAATTTATCACCAATTCATAATAAAAACCCAGAAGAAATTAGGGATAGTGGGAACATACTTTGACATCATAAAAAGAATATGTGACAATCCAAGCCAATATCAGACTGAATGGGGAAAAACAGAAAGAATTTCTTTTAATATAATGAACAACCATGTTCACTCTTTCCCTTCTATTTATTATAGTATTTAGTATTTGAAATTTTAGCCAGAGCTATTAATCAAGAGAAGGAAATAAAAGGGATACCAATAGGACAAGAAGATGTCAACTTATAACTACTGGCAGATATACTCCTATACTAGAAGATCCTAAAAATCTTCACCACCACCTTTCAAAGTTGATAAACAAATACAGCAAATTAGCAGAATATAAAATTAACACGCAAAATTCCATGGAATTTCTATACCCCAATAATGAATTTGCTAAGAGGGAAATCAGGAAAACAATTTCATTTGGAATACCTTCAAAAATTAAGTATCTAATAATAAAAATCTTTAAAAATTAAATACGTAGGAATAACACCTCTACAAGGAATATTATGGAACACTGAAGAAGACACTAGAATATGAAAAGATGAAAAGATCTCCCATATTCATGAATAAACAGAATTAATATTGTTAAAGTGGCCAACTTACAAAAAGTGATTGATAGATTTAGACTAAATCTGAAGTAAGAATAAATAGAAAATCTAAACACACCAATAGCTTTAAGATTATAGCATTAATAATAAGTCTTCTAATAAGGAAAAGCTGAGGACAAGATGGATTCACTCATATCTGAATTCTAAAAGAGCTTTAAAGATAAACTAATGACAATGTTCCTCAAATTGCTCCATTAAAAAGAAATGGCAGAAATACTTCCCACCAAAATACCATAACATTCTTCACAGAAATAAAAGTAACAAAAAAAAAAAAAACACACACAAACAGTCCTAAAATTCATACGAAAGAATAAATGACCTAGTAGAGCTAAAGCAATTCTGAGCAAAAAAAGCAATGCTGGAGGCATCATACTAAATTTCAAATTATACTGCAGATCTATATTAACAAAATCAGAATGGTATTGGCATAAAAGCAGACATGAAGGTCAGTAGGCTAGAAGATAATACATAAGGAAAAACCCACACAGATCCAGACGTCTGAACCTTGACAAAAGTGTCAAAAATGTATGTTGGAGTGAAGGAAGTCTTTTTAACAAATGATGCTGGGAAAACTTGATATCCATATTTAAATAAATAAATAGAACTATATCCTCTTCTCTAGCCCACACAAAAATCAGATCAAAGTAGATCAAAGACATAGGAATAAGACCAGAAAGTTTGCAATTGCCAGCAGAAAATATGTAGAGAACCTCTAACATATAGATGCAGGCAATGACTTCTTCAATTGGAATTGTAAAACTCAGGAAATAATGCCAATCAAGAATTAATAATGGGATGACAACAAACTTGAAAGCTTTTGCACAGCAAAGGAAACAGTTCAGAACATGAACAAAAAGCCTACAGAATGAGGGGAAATCTTTGCCAATTACTCTTCTGACAGAGTAATAATGCTCAGTCTTTATAAGGTGCTCAAATAACTTACCACCAAAACAAAAAACCCACAAATAATCCAATTGATAAATGGGAAAATGATCTAAATAGACATTTCTCAAAAAACAGGAAGTACAAATGACCAACAAATGTATCAAAAAAAAGTTCAATGTCTTTACTAATCAGGGAAATGCAAATCAAAATCACACTAGATTTCCTCTCACTCCAGTTAGCAGCCATTGAAAATGCAAATAACAATAAATGCTAGTGAGGATGCAGCAAAGAAGGAATGGTTATACCCTCTTGATGGGAACGTAGATTAGTGCAATCACTACGGAATTCAGTATGGAGGTTTCTCAAGAGACTAAGAATGGAACCACCATTCCAGCTATACTACTCCTCTATATTCACTGCAAAAGAATTAAAAATCAGCATACTATAGATATATGCATACCACTGCCGATAGGAGCACAACTCACAATAGTCAAGTTATGGATCAGCCTAAGTGGACACAGATGAATGGATAAAGAAAATGTTGAAGTACATATATACACATATATGCATATGTATATATGTGTGTGTGTGTGTGTATATATATGTGTATATGTATATATACACATATATACACATATATATTACGAGTATGTATTTGTGTGTTTGTATGTGTGCACAATGTATTTTTATTTTTATTCAGCCATAAAAAAAGATAAAATTATAAGAGTTTCAAGAAAATGGATGGTACTAGAGAGCATGATGTTAAGCAAAAGAAGCCAGAATCAGAAAGTCAAGGGTCATAGGTTTTCTCTCACATATGGGAGGTAGAGAGAAAAAAAGGAGGGGAGGAAAAAAATCTCACTAATATACAGGGAAGACCTGCAGTTTAGAGGAAGAGTACCATGGGTAGGGAAGAGAGGACAAGGGAAGATACTAAGGAATTAAATTAATCAAATTATGCTATGTGAATACACAAATATGTCACAAGGGATTCCACTATTATGTATAATTATTAGGCACCAATTAAAATAGGTAATGAATTATTTTAACAGACATTTTGGCTTTCTGCCTAAAACTGAATGGGATTTTTCATTTTTTCACTAAAATAATAAGTAGAACACTAATGATTTCTAAAATGTTTTTATTCATGTTTGAAAAATTTTTAATCATAATTTTTGAATTTTTGCAAATTTTTTTCCTTTTTGTTTTGTCCTCATTAGTGGAAAAGTATCTGTATGAAAACTGTCAATTGGATCTTCAGCATCACACACATTAGGACAGACTAACAAAATCAGCATGGAAATATTGTGCTTTTTCCTTTGTCCGTGCATTCATATACAGAATGGCCTTTACAAAAATAAAAAAATCAAAATCAAAGAAATTAGATTAGCATTTTCTATCACATTTCTATCCACCCTCAGAGTAGCAGGGTTAAGGCAGACACTTGAGCTATCTTGGATTTCTAAGCTGAAAATGTTGATGTATTAAAATTCAGCATCTTCATGGTCTGAGTATGTGTGTATGGTAACATTATTTTTAACTTCCACTAACCTATTTCAGATAGTTTACAAAAATAGTTTTTTTAATATGTCCATATATTTTTGGTTACAAATTATATCAATTTCCTCTTTAATGACTGCCACCAGCAAAAGATTCAGAATGGGCTACTATATCAGTACCCTTCAAGGCAATTTCTTCTCCTAAGGTATTCTGAGGAAATGTGCTACCTACACTAACACATTACTTCTCATTGGCCAATATATTCTCTGTTATAGAGCTATATTTCATTGTACTGCTTTCCCTACAGAGCAAATCCAATCTTAGAAAGTTGTAGTATAATACAAAACTAATAGTATGATGTTTTTGCCAGATTCAAGGAAGGAAAATTGGGTAAGACCAGTATAATACCCAACATTTTTTTGGACTTTCTCCTCAATGAATCACAATTATGAAGTTTTCATTAAATGTTTACAAAATATGTGTGCATCCATATAAGATATAGTATAGATAACATAATTTATGTTTACTTGAGAGATTGCAGTGTTCCATTGACATATTTATATTTTTATCTTTCATTAAAGATTCATTTTGTTAATACAGATTCTAAACACCTTATTATCTAGCCAACTTCTTTTATATTATAAAAATGCATTGATCTTAAAAGTGCCTAATAGAATCTAAGAAAATCTGGAGAAGTGTTAAAAAAAATCATAGTTAGGGAAGTATTTCATTTTTGAGGAAGTAATTTGTAGAGTTTGCTTAAATGCACAAGAACTCAAGGTTTAAATCCAATCATATTCTGAATTTACATAAGAATTAATCACTGGACTATCATAGCTTGTCTTCAACATCTATTACAGACAATCATTAAACCTATACCCAGCATAAGCTGTAGAATCAATAGCTGGCCACAGATTCAGTTTCTTTTGCATTGAAAATAAAAATCTTAGCATGAACTTTTTCCCCATAAATACCTTTGCCTTGCCTTGGCATTTATGTAGCAGCAGGAGACCATTATCCAGTGACACATTCTATCCCACTGACATTATCACTCAAAGATGGTCGATTTCATTTTCAGGAAGGTCCCAGAGAGCCACAGACAAGTTACAATCAATCACACAACCATAATTGCTAGTCGAGCCACATTACTCTCACAAAGAAAAAGTAAGGAGAACACAAATGTACTAATGTATATTTAAATTTCACATTCAGTGCCTAAAGAACTGATGATTAGAGCAGATCTTCACATTGACAATATCTTTATAGTTAATCCATGTCTGATATCCCCCCCCTGCCCCCGCCGATAACCACATATACCAAAGCAAAAATACTTAACCATATGGATGTAGAATTCAGTCAGGCCAGGAGCCCTGGAAAGATTGCAATGATTGTAAATGAAATACACGAGTAGAAATGAGTGGGGAGTTTTGAAATTAGTCAAGGGAAGCTAGATATGGATTAGACTAGGTTTAAGTAGTCAATGTCAATTCAATTCTTGGGGGAAGCCTTAAAATTACTTTTATTTCCCTCCAAACACTTGAGTTCCTGTGTTGGCTGTTGACATTCTGTCTTGTGAGCTGATGTGGAATTCTGCTGGGTTCTTTGTGTGTGTCATGTGATGGTAAAGCTAAGTGATGGCTGTCCTTCTCATCACCTCTCATGATGGAGGAGATGGTTCAGAAGTGTGTTAAATCTAATACTCCAGGTACATCGTGCATTTCACCTGTAAGAAAACAAAGGCTTGGGGAAAAAAAAAAGAAAAAATCTTACTCCATGTCTGAGTTTATTTATAAATGAGTTGATTTTGAAGGCCTGTATTCTTGATATTTAGACCAGAGACCTTTCCACCTTATCAAATGTTTTCTCTCTGTATAGCCTTTTACTCAATCCCAGACAGAAGCCTGACTAATATTAAGGCACTTGACATGGATTTTATGGAATTCAATTATAAAAACATCTTCTATAAAATAATTATCTTTCCCTTTATAATACAAATAGAAGGCCATCAGACTTGTTTTTTCTTGACTATATTGAATCATCACAAAGTCCTCCAATTGCTACCCACATAATTGTGGAAAGAACTCAAAATATCAGACCACATTGTTATACTCCATACTGCATTTAAGGTTGAATGAGCTCTCTGAGTCTATTAAGATGCATATTATTTCAATCTTCCTCTAAAGGGCCCCCAAAGAAACTAGCAGCACATTTTAGAGTTGTAATACTTACCAACAAACTAAGCAGAATGGTATACCTATTTAAAATGGAAAACAATGAGATGGTAAACTTTACAAAGAAATTGCTTAAACTTTATGGTCAGTTTCTTAATATAAAAAATATGGAAGGATAGGATATGAAAATTGGAATACTACTTAATGCAGATGCTAGTACTAGGTTTCCTAGTATAAATACTGCCACCACCACTTATTAGGTGTTTAAACACTTGGGTAACTTTTCTGTGCACTGATTTTTCTCTATGTAAAATGAGGCTAAATATGGATCTGAGCACATAGATGTGTCCTGAATTGAAGTGGTTCTAAGTGGTTAAATATATACAGATATATTTAACCACTTAGAACATTTATTGACTTTATCAGATTTAAAGGCTACTATTATAGGTAACTATAATATAGATTCCAGATCCACAACTTGGTAATTCAATAAACACATCCTATAAGATGATTTTTCTCCGAAAAAATGAATTTTATAACTAGAAGTTATTAAGCCTACATTTTAAAATGAGAAAAAAACCAATTTAGTTATGATTTCTATGACTGGAAATTACATACTACTAACAATAAATGTATTTACTTTAAATCAGTGATTGTCAACTGACTAGCATAACTTGATATCTGTGATTGATATTTGGTTCTTTTCCATAACGTGGGCTTCCTATGACAAAGATGCTTGATGATAACAGACAGGATCCAAGTCTCCTTAGGAAGGTGGTATTTGGAGATGATTCTGATACACCAATACCAATCAAATGGGTAATACACCAACTCTCATTGAGAATCGTGGCTCTGGATCTGTTTGCAAAAGTAAGTGCAAGTAGAATATGTCCAAGCAATCTCATCAGTTAGTTAGTTTGATAAAAATTTTAAAAATATAAATACATGTGACACTTCTTTCATATTTTTACTTTGAAAGCAGAGGGCAAAAGAACCATTGAGGTCACCAATCTGATATTCAATAGTGATGATGATTAATTACAACACTCTTAGAAATCTCCAGTTGGCTAGACGATCACAGCCTAGCCTTTTGCCAAACATGGGCATTACATCTCTTATCTTTTTGACTTATTTGTAACTTCATTATACAGGTGCTCTGAATTGCCTTGTAACCTAGCACCATATCTGGATGAGATCGATCCTGAGAAACACAGCATTTTACGGAATAAGCAGAAGAGAATGCAGTGAAACGGTAAGAGAGAGATCAGGCAAAAAGAGCAACAGGTGGGGAGAACAGCATCTTAGCCCCAGAGGGGACAAAGCTTCTGTGTGTGTCAGAAAGGAGAAAGTGTTTTCCCTCTGCTCTCACACCATGGTCAGCACAGAAACTTTGAGACGTTGGAAGGATGGGGATTTCTCTCCACCAGCAAGCAAGCAATGCTGCATCTGATACCACTTCAGTGTCCTGCCGCTTTTGTTACTTCACAAACCACTCCCTCTGGCATTTTGTCAGGAGCCATCCAGACTTGTTTACAGACTCTAACATTTCTCTGGCAAAATGCCAGGCGCCATCCTGACTTGTTAACAGACTCTAACAGTGTCCTCTAATTTAATTTAGTTCTGAAACTGTTGACCTGGAAGGAGTGTCAGATACCACAGGTTAGTTCAGTACTCAAGACTGCCTTCCACTTCAGATGCAGTTGGTAGTCAGGGCTTCTAGAACATCAGAAAAACTTGCTATAAATTGGAGTTTGCCTGACCTCCTCCTCAGGTGTGGCTGATTTGCCTGAGTAACTTGCAGAACTCAATTAGGATAGAGATTGAAGAGAAGCAGAGGATGAGATAAGAGGGAAGGGGCATGGGGGCTTTCAGAAGGTCCACTCCACTGGAAGGTCCAAGTGCCCAGCTCTCAGGAAACTTTGCAAACCCTGTCCTTTGGGGTTTGTTATAGTTTGGATATGAGGTGTCCCCCCAAAGCTCACATATGAGACAATGCAAAATGATTGGATTGTGAAAGTCTTAACCCAAATCAGTGAATTAATCCCAGCTGGGATTAATTGAGTGGTAACTAGAGGCAGGTAAAGTGTGGCTGGAGGAAGTGGTTAATTGGGGGCGTGGCTCTAGGGTATATATTTTGTATCTGGAGCTCTAGTCTGTGTCTCTGTTTCCCTCTGCCACGCCCTTCCGCTGTGATGTTCTGCCTCACCTAGAGCTCAGAGGAATGGAGCTGGCTTCTATGGACAAAGAGCTCCGAAACGGTGAGCTCTCAAATCATCTTTTCCTTCTGAAGGTTGTTCTGGTCACATCTTTTAGTCACAGCAGTGAAAAAGCTGACTAAAACAAGGTTTTATGAAGACTTCCTTGCTTAGGCATGATTGCTAATGAACTGGGTGGGTAAACCCAGCAAGTTGAGATTCTTCTTGGTCTCTGTAGTAGTCATTCTTTCTCCCAGGGTATGGGGCAGAACCCCTCTGAAATGAGGAAGGTCTTATTATTTACTATTGGACAATGCAGGTCAGAGAATTTTTTTTTAAAATGTCTGGTTAAAGGCAAGGTAATATTAGAGTTGTCATAACCTGCTTGGGGAGGCAGATAAAAGCTGGGAACTACATTCAAAAGTGAAAGAAAAAAATATGTATAAATATATTATAGCTTTGCTACTGAACCTTGAACATATGATTTAAAATCAAGATTATTGGTAGTCTTATAAATGGCAGCTTTAGTGAAATATTGATAAGAAGTTAGATTACAAAATTTGAGGAGTGAATCAAAGAAAAGGAAGTGAAAAAAACTGAATTTAGAGAAACTCTTGAAAACTTTGGCAAAGAGAAAAAAATGTATATAAAGAAACTTGAGCATGTTTAAAAAATTAAAGATTATAATGCTTATGATGCAGAAGAAAGAAGGAATATTAATTATAACCAGGTCCTTACAGAGGAATGATTTATCCCAGAGCAATTCACTTTAGGCACGAAAACAATTTTGATGAGAGTGAGGGATGCATGTTGAATCTACACACTGGTAAGTGAGGAGGTGAGGTGAGAGGAAGAAGTAGAGACTTTTTTTGTGTTTGTTTTGTCATTTAGTTTGTGTTATTTACTGTGAGGAAGCAGAAGTTGGTGGAGTAGGAGATTAAATGGAAGTAGAGATGGTTCGGAATAGGCACCTTGGGGGTATGAGAGTTTGAAAGAGATCAAAGGGTTGAAGGCACCTTACAGGGTATTAGGGTCCCAGGATGAAGATGTACAGAAGGTCCAATGGAAACTGGAAAACATACATTGGTGATGCTTCTAAATTTTGAGCTTGTATAATTTTTTTTTTTTTTTTTTAGTATTGTAACTGATCACTCATATATCCCATGAATAGCAGTTCAGAAATCATACTGTTTGAATTTTCAGGACTGGAATTTTCCCCACTAGGTAGGGTACAATAGAAAAACAAAAAATTGACAGACAGGAATGTTGTCAGGGAGTGTGTTGGATAGCAAAATCCAGGGTCTTTAAGGGAAGGAAAATTAGAACAGAGACTAGTTTTTAAATACTCGATGTATTAGGGACAAAATCCAATTGTAGAAAGCTAATTTAATTTCTATTAAAAAAATAGAAAGCTATAATGAGAAAATTATTGAATTTAAGATTTTTGGATTTGTGAATCCTGAATATATTGCTCAAAACAGAATTAGGAAATTGAATTCCTGTTTTTGCAAGTGGTTATTCATATGAAGTAAAATCTCCTGAAAGTTTTTTCTATTATTATTAAACAATCTGCTAATATAGATTAGGAAAACAAATAATGCCTAGAATCTAAGCAAGGGTTCACTACTTAACTATGACCTGATATTGGAAAATGAGAAAATATGAGGCCAAGCTAATCCTAGTAATCTAGTCTATCGATTCTAAAATCATTAGCATTTTTACTTTTAATGGTATTTACTCTATGCAAGAAATAAAAATATCGATTCCTAATTTAATACTTCAATAGTCTAAGAATATCTTTTCAGATGCACAAATTGATAGGTTAAAAGAGAAAAGAAACCATTGTAGCACTGTTCAAATTTATGAGAACTTGAGTTGATGAAGGACATTTGTAATAAAAATGTATGGATACATAATGCCTCATCAGTCACCACAAAGGCATTCATTTGGGGAGTGTATTTAAAATGTGGTAGGTTGGAAAAAGACATATTCACAGGCATAAATCTTCAGAAGACTGACCAAAAGAGAAAAAGAGGGAAATAAAAAGTCAAATACAAATTTATTTCGGAGTCTATTCTCTATGTAATACAAAAATACAAACACATTTTATAAAACTTGATTCATATTATATATTCTATTCTGAATCTTTTATACTTAATAAGCCAAAAAGATATTGAAGATTCTTTTGCTGTGAAAAAATTCTATAATGAGACTAGATTTTGTTTATTTTTTAATTCATTTTTAGGTTTATTATTTATTTTTGAGTACTGGGGATTGAACTCAGGGGCATTCAATACTGAGCCACATTCCAGCCCTATTTTGTATTTTATTTAGAGACAGGGTGTTACTGAGTTGTTTATTGCCTCACTTTTTCTGAGGCTGGCTTTGAACTGGCAATCTTCCTGCTTCAGCCTCCTGAGCTGTTGGGATTATAGGTGTGCACCACCATGCCTGGCTACTTTATGTATTTTTAAAAAGTACAGTTATTGTAAGTTTTTATTCAATTTCCTATTAAATTATAGTAATTCCATTATTCAATTAGTATACATTTATAGGTATTTATACAAGATAATGGTGATATTTTTAATCAGTGGAGAAACAAATGATAATATATATGTATTACTCAAATAACTACATAGATATTTTTAAAAAGTAGTGAGATTTCCCTTTCATACTATGCATAACCACAAATTGTAAATGAAGCAAATATTAGAAAGTAAAAAAGAAACTAAAAAATAGGTAACCTGATTTTTTTTTTTTAATCTTGAGATGAGGAAGTTGTTTTGAAGCAGGCTTAAAGTCTAAGACTCAGGAAAGAAAGATCACTTTTTGAACTTTATACACGTTACTACGTCTTTATAATGTTGATACATTCAAGACAAATTCTTCCAAATTAGCTTTCATTTTTAAAAACTTCTTGGATGTTGTTCTAAATAAACTTTAGAATTATTTGGGTAATTTCTGCTTCTCACTACCCCTAAAAGAATCTTGTTAGGATTGAAAGTGGCAATACTTTAAGCTCAGAGTTTAGTTGGAATAGAGTACTCACTTTTCAGGATTGAATCATCTAGCTTGTAAATTGTCTTTGTCTTTGTTAGTAAACGTGTGTTCTGAATAATATTTAAAAAGAATCAGTATACAAGTGCATAAACCAGTGGTTAAATAATTAAAATATAGTTTATGTAGGTGAAATGCAAATGAGTTTTCAAGCCCTTGGGAATAACCATAAGATTAACATCCCACAGGTTGGAAATTTGTTTCTTGTTTGATGTTGTGTATTTTATCTGGGGAATATGAAAAAGATAAAATACAAAGTTCCTGGATATCTTTGTTTAGAGGCCAGTTTTAGTGATCCATTTTCCACTACTATAACAGAATATCAGAGTCTGGGGGATTTATAAGACAAGTGGTTTATGTAGCTCAAAATTTCTGACCCTAAAAGTCCAAAAAGCCTGGCATAGTCTCTTGGGAAGACCCTTCTGGCTGCATCCCACCACTGCAAATAGCTTCATGGGAGAAGCCCCTGCAAGAGGGAGAGATCAAATGGTGAGACAGCAAGCCTGAGACAGAGGGACCAGGCTTGCTTTTTATAATAACTGTCTCTGGAGCACAAACCAGAGTTCAGGAGAATTAATTGCTTCTTTCAGCAGTGTGGGGATGAAGCTCCTAATATACGAGTATTGCAGGAGACAGTCAGATCATATCTAAACCACAACACCTGACCTTGAGGAGTTTCCCACTTTTAGGAAATGGTTTAATCCAGCTCAAGTCTGAGTTGAATTTGTGTATAATGAATAGATTTAAAAATGCCTTTCTAAATCTAAGTATTAATTTTATATGTATTTATTTCCTATATTTAATTTTATATGTATTTGTTTCATCTGTCTGCAAAACATAAATGTCTATTCATTTATATTTATATTAGAAAACTTAGGAAAAAATTCAACTACCACTTTCGCAATGACATTCAATTTTTTAGTTCAAATATCTTTTTAGTAAACAAAAGCACCTTTTTTCATAGCTGACACAGTGCAGATAGAAAACAAGGCTGAGATATTTCCTTTGCAACCTGACTTCTTATGCAGAATGAAAGGCTGTCATTATTAACGGATGCCAAATTATGGTTTCAGGTGGTAATATCCTCACTAATTTGTTTTCAGAACAAAATAATTTTCTAATCATTGTTATAGAGTTTTATGTTTGCCATAATTGTATTTTTTCCATGATCAGGAAGAAAGATTAATTCAAAACTTATTTTAACTGCTTTTCATTAAACCATAACAGAGTTTCATTTATCATAAATTTGATAATTTTCCAATCTAAGTGTGTTTTAGGCTTGTGCCAAGACTAATTCAATTGCTTCTCTTCTAGATTCATAGGTTTCATAAAAAAAGTTCATTTTATGTTAGCTTAGGGCTTTTCTGCCGAGTGAGGATTATAGCATTTGTCACAAGGGTGCCAAGATTTATTATAAAAAAAAGAAAAGAATTTGTAAATTTTACATTTGAAATGATTATATTTAGAGTGTTTAGTAATGGCACCAAAGAGAAAGCAGTGTTTGTACGTTCTTATGCTAATTAGCCAATTTACTGTCACTTTTCTTAATTGTGTAAGGTGATTTTAGTTCAGAGTTCTGTGCTATGACTTATCAAACATTAGGACCTTAACTTTTATGGGGGCTTTCTGTGGAAGTGGAACATTTTCTTCTGCACAAATGCTGTCACATCACAGAAGGCACAAAACTGATCATGCTTTTTATTTATTGGAGGGTAGCTTCCACAGAATAGATACAGGAGATAATGGGTCCTATACCTTTCCCAAAGTGTTTCGCTGCTTGCAAGAAAGCCTGACTATATTGCTATTGTCATTCTGGTCACATCAAGGAGAGAGCCTGGAATTTTAATAACTTGCCCTATTCAGTGAATTATAGTCCTTTGATGTAGCAATTTGGCAGTTTTGTGATTAGCCAGCTAGGGCTACCCATCCCTTTCGTGTTCTAATGAGGCCACTCCATTCAGGCCTGTAGGCATCTTGGGTGCTATACAAAGAGGTAACTGAAATGATGAAGCGCTGTATATTATTTATAGCCTCAATTTGCTGAACTAGCTTGTTTTGTGTTGGTTTTGAGTGAAAGGAAAGATCAGGCAACTCTAAATGATTTCCACTCGTGTCCTCTGGGCATGGTGCTCAGTTCACTGCACCCTCTAATTTAAAAGATGGCTTTACTTCTCAGATGAAAGTGATTGTGCCAGAACCTGGCCTGAGCCAGCTGCAGAACTAAATGAGGATTTGAAAAAGCCAGCACTTGTCCTTGTGTACTACCGGCAAGTAACTTTGGCAAGGGGAGGGCCCACGATTTCATTCATCATTTCAACTTCAACAAAAACAACAGCTATTGTTATGACTCTAAAAGAATTAATAAAATTTGTCTTAAATCAGATTGCACACGTGCTTTCTATTAGGCTGTAGGCTAATGGGAGCACAAGTGCTTTTTTTTTTCCAAAACAAATTATTTCATTGGATGAGACAAGACAATAGAGGTTTTCCTTCCCTCCATCTTTCCATCTACCCACACATCCTTTTATCCATCTCTCTAACTAATATTAACCAAGGCTAATCCAATGCTTATCAGTTGGCATTTTATCTATCTGTGTAATTGTTAATATTTACTAGGTGACAGGCAGTATGCTCAGTGCTGGTGATACAGGATGAATAAAACCCAATTTCAACTTGGAAAGCAGTGGCTGAGTCAAATGTTAACAGACCTATACAAGACAACAACGTGGGAAGTAGGGTAACCGTGGTCTGGATATTTTGCTATAGACACAGAGGCAGAGGACACTTGGTTTAGCCGAAAGATGTGACATGATCAGGGCAAACGGCCTATGACAGTTCGTCTTTGAGGTGAGATTGAACTGCTAGTAAATATGGCCAAGTGAAAACAGAGGAGCGCTCTTGGAGAGGGAAAATATATTGTAATATATGGGCTGGCTTCTCCCAGAAGTTCATGTTTAACCAAGGTGATATGCTCCCTACATTAGGCCAGACAGGATAGTGCTAGACACAGAATTGTAAAATTGGGTGAAAGCCAAGAATTAGTAAACAATCTTACAATTTTAAAGTGTGTTTAAAAGATTTGGTGAGCAGACTACACACATGTTTAAAATGGTAAAATGCTCCACATTTGCATGATATATGGTATGCCTTTTACCTTAAAGGATCAAGTTCAGTATTTCCTGGTCTGTCCCCTGGGTGTTCTTCACTCCACGCAACATGTTTCTTTGGAATCTTCTAAAGCTCTGAAACACAAGAAAGAAAACTTTTACTTTGGAAATAAAATTCGTGGCCAAAATAACAGTCTTCTCTATACTACTTATGGTTAATGATTTGATGCTCATATCTAGAATTGTGGAATACATTTTTATTAGTTTACTTTGTGACCCCGCCCCCCAGAATGAATCCAATGAAATCAACTGAGTGTTATTTATTTATTTTTTGGTGTATGCTACAGTAATATGACTTACAGGTCAGACTTCATAATGGCAAAGCCACTACCACTGAATTCTCCCTCCAACTATAATAGCAGATAGGTGCTACTTAGTATAAAATGTAGCACTTCTTTGCTGAATATAATAAAGATTTTTATGCTTCTCTGTTCTCTATTTCAGCTTTTAGAAGAACACCAATACACCTACAGATGTGTGGCTTTTATTAAAGTATACCAAGGCTTAAATGATGTCATAAATTTTGCAGCTGCTTGCCTAAGGAAATCATGGCATGATCTTAGATATTACAAAAAGATGGCTTCTTGGACAAGATTTTACTTTTTCCATTATATTTCTTGTCTGTGTCTGCAGTTTCAAACAGATATATGACAAACCTTTCAATCTATTTTCCAAATCTCTTAGCCTCCTCCATATTTTCCATTGCTTTGTTCCCTATTGCTTGATTTTCCATAATTTCTTTGGATCATTTTTCCTATGCATTAATTTTCTCATCTGTATCTTACTTTCCAAATATCCACTTAATTAACTTAATTATTATGTGTATCTCCTGTAATATATTGTCTTTTCTTCTTATTCAGATCTTTTGGTCATTTTCCTTTTCTCTAAGTATAATACATGTATTTGTTTTACATTTTTTATCTTATGACTCCAGTATCTGAAATCTTAAATCTTAGGCTGTTTTTTCCAGCTTGTGTTATTTCGTTCATGTGTGTGTGTGTTGATTGTGTGAACCTATACTTTGGCCTTTATTTCCTGCTAGAAGGGAAATGTTTGCAGTCAGGGACTCACAGGGAATATAGAAGATGCATAATTTTATTTCTTAAAGTACATTATAGATATTTTGCTGTTCACTTTACTAGAATATATTATACATCACTTTGGGAATTTTTAGAGAATTAAAGTAAACTTTTCTGTTGCTCTGATTACTTGTGGAATTCTTAATGGCTAGACTCAATAGGTGTTTTGCTATTCAGAAAATCATTCAATGGTTTCCTCTGAAAACTCTTATTCACACCACTCAGATTTATGGAGAGCTTCTTGAACAGAACGATGACTCTTGCTTCATTAGATAAACAAATTTAGTGATTATCCATGAATTAGTTTGTTTTTTCCTCATTGGAGTTCATTCAGGCAGCAATGAAATTGGAACAGAGACTTATTGAGGACTGGTGTCCTAGGTGAACCAAAAAAAGTGTGCATGAAAGGCTTGATTCTGAAATAAGTTTTCTAGGCTGATAGAGCAGAAGCGTATCTGTGATGATGGAAGGTTTCAGAAATAGGGTAGTTTAGATGCATTTTATAAAAATAAATTCTTGATGTCATTATTGCTTCTGTTATAAATGAAACACATCTTTCTTGCAAAGCCTGTATAAGACATCACATTTATTTCTTTAAAAGCATGCACATTATTTCCTGGAGTTGGGAAAAGAATGGCTGTGAAGAAGTGAGTTGTGTGAGATAGAATGTTTGCTCCAGGGACCCAGAGTCTAGAGATAAGAAGTTACACTAGGAAGCAGTAATTAAGGCAGAATAATGTAACATGAATTATATTTTAATATGTAAAAATACATAGACACATTCAGACACGTATATCTCTGTGAATTATATATTTAATTCTCTTTTAAGTAGGAGCCAATTCTTAAGATTTTGTAATTAAAGTCAATTATTATAAAAATGATAGATTATTTCCTATCAGTCAGAAACAGGGCGATGACCCAAATTTTTGGCATCCTGGCCTCATAGCTACTCTGTTATTCTTGTTGCCTCATTTAGTAGGATGAATTCTAGGATCATTAAATAAAAGGTGCCAAGGCAATACACATTGCCTTAATATATTGGATAATATGCAAGATACTTGTGTGAACATATCATACGTGGAGTGCATTATATATTTTAATTCTTGGCTTTCCTGTTCCCAAATATTTTGAATAGACAACTAAATTACTTTTATAACAGCTCCTAAGTTCTCAAAGTCCCATTTACTGCTCTCATATCACAGTTCCAGGTTTAACTACTTAACCTCAGATTCTGGGGTTTAAAAAGAACAGAGACTTCAAAGAGATCACAAGTGAATGGAGATTACAGAAAAAATGATTGATGGACATGATCTGTTGGCTGCCACTGCTGGAGCACATCTGTTGAGATGGCCTGGTGCCTGCTAGTGAGGCCTGCCCATGCACAGGAGAGGGGCCATATATGGAAGCCAGATCAACTTTGCCCAATTTTTTGCCCATCATGTTAGGAGTATTCATTTAGTATTAGATGCCTCTTCACAAAAAACTAGTATAATTTATAACATATTGATAAATATTCATACTTAAAATTTCTATTTTAATTTACTATTTGTTCCACAATCAATACAAGGGTTTAGGAGTGGGGAAAGAATAAAATTAAGAAGGATCTTATTAAATAGTTTAGAATCCAAGGGGCAAGACAAAGATAAAAGAATTCATGTTTTGAGAGGAAAAGTTAGGTGCCTCTGCTATGGGAATGCAGATTTTGGAGTCTGTCCCTGTCTGTGGATTTAGACAGGGCTTCACAGAGCAAGAGGACATTGTCATGATTTAGAAAGGTAAGATTTGAGGAATTTAAAAGTACTTTTATTAAAAGCAGTCCATGTAGAGAAGAAAAAAAACACAAAATAAGGGATATTCAGGAATTTGGGGGAATTTAGGGTGGCTGGAATATTGTTACGGTTTGCATGTAAGGTGTCTCCCAAAAGCTTATGCTTATGTGTGAGACAACTCAAGAAGGTTTAGAGGTGAAATGACTGGGTTGTGAGAGCCTTAACCAAATCAGTGAATTAATTCACTGATGGAATTGAGTAGCAACTGAAGGCAGGTAAGGTGTGACTGGAGGAGATGGGACACTGGGGCGTGCCTTTGGGGTATATATTTTGTATCCGGAGGGTGGAGTCTCTCCTTCCTAATCAACATGTGAGCTGTTTCCCTCTGCTACACTCTTCCAACATAATGTTCTGTCTCACCTTGAGCCCTGGACAATGGATCCAGCTGCTTCTGGACTGAGACCTCCGAAACTGAGCCCCCAAATAAACTTTTTCTCCTTTATGGTTGTTCTGGTTGTGTCTTTTAGTTATAGCCCCCCAAAAACTGCCTAAACAAGTACCCAGGATACAGAGCTGGACAGCAGGAAGGGAGTATGGACATAAAGGAGAAAGCAAAGCAGTGATCACTAATACAGCCCCTCTCCAGGGGTGTTCTCTAACCTCTACCTTAAGACAACAGGAGATCAGGTAAACTGTGCCTGTCACATTGTGCTTCTTACACAAAAGCAACTTAAAGACATTTGCCAAACCTCACCCTTCCAAAGAGATTCCTATTCTAACTCCTTTCTATGTAGACATTCTGCAACTGCCTACCACAAAATAAACAAAACCAGAACCCACTTATAAAGTCAGTGAAGTTATCCAAAAAAGGGATGGGCATTAATATTGATGGGTGGCTGCTGATAGGATAGTCATTTAAGGGCATCTGGAGTAGTTGAGTGGAAGGTGATAACTTGATAAGGATAAGTAAAGCAGATGCTAGAACAACTTTAACAGTCAAAGAAATGTTTGGTTCTGAACGTGTTATTTGTGTTGGTGTACAGCAGGAAACATTCAATGGTGGTTTATAGATCATATTTTTTATAGAAACCAGTGCACCTTGTGCTATTCTGTAAGTTCTATGATTCCTTTTCAAATGGCCCATTGAAGTTTTTTTTTTTAATCCAGCTTTTAATTATTAATGGGTAGGACAATATGCTGAGGAATGATTCATATATTTGTTGCTATGAAACAATATAAACATTTTAGCATACTTAATTGTCATTGTCGACATCTTCTACAAACATCCTGGATTAAGCCTCCAGTTTCACAGATTCCTAATAAAGCTTGAACCATCCCCTGTCTCTGTTCCCCTTGCAAAACTAACCAATAAAACAAGAAAGCCTGGTTTCAGAAGGAAAACAATTATTTTTATTTGGTGATATTTCATTTTACTCAAATAGTTTGGACAATAATCAGTTAAATTTGAGGTAAAATCAATTTTAGTCACATGAATTAAAAAAATAATCAGCGATACATTATTCCACTGGCTGGAGGATTATAGGAGAAATCAACAAACACTTCCATATTTCTATTCATCTAGATAAATATTTGATCTACATCTGCTTTTTCACATTCATCTAGAAAAACATTGGTAAGATTTCTCTTTTTAAAGAAAAATGTTGTCACTCTGTAGACAAAGCTAGCATTGCCTAGAAGGTTCTTTATGCTATGCATTTCCCTAGCTGGCCTCTTGTCATCCTTTAGCTCAGTCACCTCCCTAGAGGTCTTCACTGGCCTCTCCATAAAATGTAGCTATTTTTTTTTTCTCTCCCACATCACCCTCTCCTAGCACCCGTCACTATCTGACATCATCTTGTTGTATGTTTAAACATTCACCATTTGTCCTTGGATATCAACAAAGGCCTTGATCATCTGTGCTCTCTCAGTCTGTAGGCCTCTGTCAGAAGGTGGGAGAAATAAGTGAATGTATGTGGAAAGGATAAAGAAATAAGTGAATAATGTAGACATCATTACAGAAAAGGAAGCACCCAGAAATAGGAGTATTTTTCAGATTGGCCATTCAAGTCAGAGAAAAAAATGTTCCCTCATTTATCGGCTATCTTTTAAGTGCCTATTTAAAAAAAGAAGAGAGGAGAAAGAAACCTACCAGTAGTTACCTAGAGACAAAGAAAATATGGATTTTCCTTGTTAGCATTAAATTAAAACTTTGTGACAGAGAGCCGCAGGAAATGCCTATCAGAAAAGAGAGATTAGACCTATTAGGTAAGTGAAATTACTCTGTCACGTGGAAAGTACTGACAGATGGGGGTATAAATCATCCTTATAGCGTTCTTAACTGTGAAATGTAATATAAACCTTTGTTGGGAATCAGTAAAATTCCAGACACAAGGCCCAAATCTCCAGGGAACAATTAGCAGTTGAAATGAAATCACAGAAACTGTAGCATACCAAACCAATAACATGGCTTCTTAAAGCATGCACAGGGAAGGAAATAAAACTGACAATATATTCTAGCAAAGGGTTTTATCTTAGACTGTCTGGGAGCAGGAACTGCCACATCTTTGAGGGTCAATCAAACATTTTGGTTTCTGGCCAGGCCGCAATCTCTCACTACCTAGTGCCTTCTAAGCAATTTTACACAGCTACAGTGAGAGTGGCCAGCTGGCTCTTCACAGCCCCGTCCAGCAACCATGGTTGTCACTACTTATTTTCCCATTTTATTTCGTGTCTTTATAGGTTTTATTTTTTTTTAATTCTTTACACATTCTATCAATGTGGAATATACCTTCATGTTATGGTTGTGTTGAGGCTGGCTTGTTCATTTCTAGTTTACTCCTCTGTCATCTGGAATATTGTTCAAATGCTTGTTTTCTGAACTGCTGATCTTCTTTCATTCCTGGGCTCTTACCCCAATCCACCACAAATATTAGTACTGTTGCTTTCTAAAATCCTTCAGGTCTCTGTTCTTTGATATTAATAGATGACTCCCACCTTAATCTCCTTTCAGTGGTTGATGTATGTACAAATCTCGTGTGGATCTGCAGTTGTGGGTATGTTTCTTACCCAATTTCAAGGTGTTTACCACCAGCGTTGATTTTTTTTTTACTTTGTGTTTCTTTTCAGGGGTAAATAAAGGGATTCCAAGTAATCAGTCAAAGAGCAAATTGACTCTGATCTTGCATGTTCTGCAGACATAGTTTTGAACACTTAATTGCCAACTGAAATCACTGACGCATGTGATTTTTCACAACTATTCACCTTACTAAATCAGGAGAAGTGATCACATAGTATAGGAAAACAATGTTTTGACTAATTATGGAAACATGTTTATGATCTGTCTAAATTATAAATATCATACCAAACATAACCATGAGAGTTCTCTACATAATTTTATAAAAATGTTTTTAAGACTTACATATGAAATAAATATATTTTAGTGAAATTTTATAAAATTATAGAATTTTAGAAGATTAGTGGTCTGGTTTTAATAAAGTGGTGGGTATAAAAATGAGACACGGAGAGATCAAATCTCTTAACAAAGCCCAGACATTTTTCCTAGGTTCATTTTAAAGTTTACATTATGGGACTTTGTACATCCTATACTCATGACTCATGTTGTCCTGCAAAATGTGAGCATGAGCTGGGTGTTGCTAAATCCTGCATGTATGTCTCATTCAACTACGGTCAATTGTCTCTAGTTCTAATATAGACATGGGCAGGAACTGGAAGTTTGTGCTGTGATTCTTCCCACATTCCCTCCTCCTCGTGGGTGTTGGAGGTCTGGGTAAGCTGCATTATGTACTGTCTGCTGATTCCCCTGCAGTTCTTGACGCCCACATACTAAGACAATGATGTAAGACGTGGAAACAGAAGGACAGTGGATCAGGCTCCCCTTTCCTGCATCGGGAGATGTGGGATGTATTAAAGGAAACTTCTCCCTGGAGGTCTGCTCAGAAAAGCATCTTTGTGTTTGGACGTTTTGTTGAAGTGTGTTTTCTCAATTCTTTTCTTCCTTCCACAAGGGTTTATTGACCATTGTAAAACAAGCATTATGCTAGAATTTTGTAAACAAAACAGAATAAAAAAATGCATATCATCCAACATCAAAAAGTACAGGCTGTAGGGGGGGTAGTCAGTAAATAGAATTACAAAAGCCAAAAGTACTGTAAATATTGTGGGGAAAGCATAATGCAATAGAACAGGAAATATGGGCATCTGATCCACAAAAGAAGGTCAAAAAACGTTTCCCTGGAGCTACACTCCTGTGCCAAGTCCCTCAGGAATCTTTGGAATTATCTCAAGAAAAGCTAAGAAGCATCTTAGAGAATCAGGTCATCACTCCATGTTTGTATAAATATATCAAAACATACTCTACTGTTATATTTAAAACTAAAAAGAACAAATAAAAAGAAAAGAGAAAATCAGATCATCAGAAATCAGGTGGACCATGGCAATGATTTTAGATTTCATAGGCTGTGTGTCTAGGCTACTTCATAGCTAAGCTCATGGCTGCCTCACAGAGGCCAGAACCTTATTAATCATCTAATCTGATTATGCAGATCTTCTATATAGATTACAAAATCCCATCTATAACATATTTTTAACTATATCAAGTCCAAACAGGACAAAGATCCTCCCCCAGCAACTAACCATTTCTCCCTGTGTCCTCCAACATTTCAGGATTTACTTTCTGGGAGCTTCAAAGAGCATTCTTGGAATATATTTACATCACCTTATTCCATACATCCAAATGCAGTCATATATTCCCACTTGCTTACAAGGGAGGTGGGAAAGAGAAATTCAGTGGTGTCTCGAGGACAGGATGTTTTAAAACAGCTTACAGTTATGTCCTGTCCAACACTCATTCAAATTAAATACTTCTTAATTTGAATTCTACCTTAAATATGATGAAATACAATTGCAAGTGAAAAAAGTAACCCAAAATAACTAAAAATAATGCTTTTAAGAAATGGTGAACTTCAGAAAGCACTGTCCTTCGTGTTAATTAATAGAGAACTTAATTTTGTGTGTCTTAGAAAATCACTTGCCATACTAGTTTATTTGAAATCTTTGAGGTGATGGAGCCAAATATTTTGTCTTTGGTCAGCATAAATAGTGGATTTCTGGATGCTAAGGTGCAAAGATCAGGAAGGCAAAGTCTCTGCTTGTGGATACTCCTGTCTGTTTTCTAAATGAATTGAATACTTGTACTTCTGAAGTACAAGTATGTGCAAATTATGACTTCAATAATATCTGGGAAAGGAAGCTAAGAGAAGCACTGTCTCTGTCTATGAAATGCTTATGGCTTCTACGGAGACACTAAATATCCATGAAGAGCAACATTGCCCAATGGAGCAAATGTGCATCAGGGACCATTGTAGAGGAAGGACTAGGCGAGCACTGTGGGGAACCGAGGAAGTTTTGGAAGAAACCATGGTAGTAGGAGAGTTGAATTTTGAAGGGTGAAGCGAGCTTTCAGTAGAAATAGGGATTAAAAGTATTCCAGGCTGTAGGTGGGGGATGCAGTGTGACCAGTGGTGGCTTTATGTATCATACATGTTGTGAGAGGTTTGGTAATTTGTGTGGCTGTAGCATCCTATGCTTGAAGGGTACAGGCTCAGAGAGGGAAGAAAATATTAGAAACCTTTATTTTAGAGATGAAGTAGTTGGGACCAGGTATTACAATTTCCATGCAGGAACACTCTCTTGGACCTGTTTGCCATGATAGAATGAGCCTATTCAAGGGAAGGGTGGGCTGGATTGTGCAAGACCAGTTTTTTCTCTTCTGCTGGTACCATGGTTGGGAAATTAATAAACTTAGGAAGCAAAACGCAGAGGCTAAAACAGGATGAGGCATAACAATTTTTATTAGTTGCCATCAGATTACCTCCTAGAAGAGCCCATTTTTGGCTATTCCCTTAATGGCCACACAGTGGCCACACAGTGGAAGTCCACTTGGCAAAGTTACCTGCTGGGTCTATTTCCTTCAATATAAAATGGATTCAATACGGTATCTACCTCAGAGACTACTAGAACAAGGTAGAGTTTGAATGCAAACAAATCACTTAGCATTAGTGCCAGGTATGTAAGTGTGAAAAGAGTGTTAGGTGTTATTACTGTTTTGATATTACTTTTGGTCTAGCTAGAGTCTGGAAGAAGAGGTGAGAAAGAAAGAAGTAACACCAACAATAAAAGGTCCAAATTGTGAAAATATGAAGAGGGATACACAAGAAGAGGAAAACAAAAGTATGTTAAAGATATAAGAGAAACTCACAGTACAGAAAGTGTCTGGAAATGGCTGAGAAATTTTTAATAATTTTTAAAATTCTCTATAAATCTTACTTATTTTCTACTATAACTTTCCAGGTGGAAATTAGATGCCTAGTCAAGGGAAACTGGAGTAAAGTTAGCATGAGGAATCAGCAGCTATCTTAGGAAAGGCTGAGGAGTCTGGGACCTGACTAAAGGTGCACCATGGAGGGTGGATTTTTACCAGGGTCTTAGCCAGGGCTGCAGGACTAATATTTGCCTCATTAAAGAGTCTTGTTTTCTTAAGATTTTTATATTGAGATTTTATATTGTTAATCTGTGCTTCAACAAAACAGAAGCAACAATATTAGTATCTACTTCCATTTAAGTTTTATGGTATGCTGTTGGCATGCAACATGGCTGCCTGCTAGGTTCAAAGAGCTGGTATAGTGGTGCATGACTGTAATACCAGCAACTCCGGAGGAGGTTGAGGCAGGAGGATTGCAAGATCAAAGCCAGCCTTAGCCACTCAGCAAGGCCTGAAGCAACTTAGTGAGACCCTGTCTCAAAATAAAAAACAAAAGAGCTGGGGGAGTGGCTCAGGGGTTAAGCACCACTGGGTTCAATTTTTTGGTTAAATAGGGAAAAATGTTTTTAAAAGTGCTTTGAGAGTTCAATCAAAGTCACATGTTCCATGGCAGGTTGGCACAGCACAAAGGACACTGTGCTGGAAGCCAGGAGATATTGAATGAATTACAAGAACCTCCTGAACTATAATTTTCATTTTTCTAGTACAAAGCTAATGGATGTTTCACAAAGTCATTAAAATAATATCTTTCTGTGCCTACTACTGTGCCATAAATATAGTTGCCTTCATATAAGCTTGTGTGGATTCTTTCAACAAATATTTCTTGAATAGCTATCCTGTGTCAAATGCTATTGTCAATGTTGAGCACAAAGCAAAAAATAAAAGTTTTCTTTAGCAAAATATATATTAGATATGTATATGCACATACACAGACATATATATTTATTTCTAGTGGGGTGGTTGGTAAAAATACATGAGAATGTAAATAAAATAGTTACAAATAATTTAATGTATAACTTCATGAAGGAATCCAACAGACTTTGTGGTAGAGATAGCAGGTGGCATATTTTAGATCAGCTTGTTGGTTCTCTCACTTGCTATCAAGAGGTCAATCGGAATTACATAGATTTAAGAGACTATTTTTTCCTAAGAGTAATGAAGATAACGATATATATTTGCTTTTGTCTTTTTTTTTTTCAATCCTGACATGTTTGCTGTTTGACCTTGGATGATCTCTGTTGGCTTAAAAAATTCTAGTAACTCACAAAAAAAGACTTAGTTTTATGCTAGTCGTGAACATTGCAACTTAGATCCACTCTGCCTCCTACTTTATCCAAATTAATTAGTTAATTTAGCCTGAGAAGGCAAATCATTGAAACGTTGGGGCAACAAGGAATTTGGTCACAGATTGCAGTGATTCATACCCAACATTTTGTGATGAATCATGTGTCAAAGGAAATGTCTGCTTTATATAAGTTACAGCCTTTCGAATACTGAAACTTGGCAAATGTCTGAAACTATGGACTAATTTGTTATTAGTGAAAGAATAAACCGTTGGTGACAAGTCATCTAAATAACAGTTTGGCTCCTCAAACTGTTCTCCTCTGCGTTGTACAGCAGAGCTGCTGGATTTTAAGAGCTAATTTTAGCAAGATGATAATTTATATAGGGCTCATTAAGTGGAACACATAGTTCTATCTGTAGATGGTTTCCCTGAAGAAAAAGAAAAAAAAAAGGAAGCCTAAGAGACTTTTGAAGTTAACCCCTCCTTGATCTCAGAACATGTATGAAATTATAAAGAGGGAATACTATGTAAATTTAAACTTCTGATATTAATGGATCAGTAACTTATAAAACTGACCAGGTGATCAGTTTTAAAATCCTTGATAGATATTTTTGGGTAAACCAGTGAATTTGCAATAACCAAGAAATGACCTAGGTGTCCATTAACAGACGAATGGATAAAGAAAATGTGGGTAGGGGAATATATACACAATAGAGTTTTATTCAGTCATTAAAAATGAAATTATGCCATTTACAGGAAAATTGGTGGAATTCAAGAATGTCATGTTAAGGAAAATAAATCACTCTGGAAGTCAAGGGATGGATGTTTTCTCTCATATGTAACAACCAGAGGGTGGGGGGAGGAGGGGGGAACTCAAGAAAACAGAGAACTTTGGGAAAGGGGTCAGGAAAGGATGAAAAAAAGGGCAAGGAAGATTGTGGGAATGGAATTGATGAAATTATGTGCATACAAATATGTTGTTATATATGTCTAATTTAAATAAATTAATTAATTAAAGGAAGAATAATTTGGGGTGGGGGTTTATTTTGGATCATGGTTTCAAAATGTTCAGTCCATAGTGCTCTGGCTTTGTTGCTCTGTACCCAAGATGAGACAGAAAGGGATGACAGGGAAAGTAGTTGCTTAGTGGAAATGGGATGGGCATGTTGGTGAATGGCCAATGACAGATACCGTCCAAGGCTATCACTACAGTGGCTTACCTCCTACAGACATACCCCACCTGACTATCCACTCAGTAATCCATCCAACTGTCAATGGATTAATAGCATAAATGGATTAAACTACTGCTGAGATTACAGTCCTAATCATTGCCTAAAAGCCCCACCTCTGATACTTGATGCTTTAGGGATCACCTTCTAAAACATACGCTTTTGCAGGGACTTTTCAGATCTGAATCATAACAGAGCTCATAAAATAGATTCACTTTTAGGTTCTATCTTAGTCAGACTAAATCAAATCTTGCCAAGTTTGGGTGGGAAATCTGTATGTTTATCAAGCTGTCCATATAATGCGGAGCTAAAATTGGAAATTTCTTTTAAAGTGTAGTTGAGGGCACAGAGGCCTAATGTTGTAATGAGATTTTAAGATATGAAGAGTAAATGGAGGAGTTATTTAATCATTTATTCATATTTTTCAGTTGGCAGTTATTTTTCTATGTATGTTGGATTAAGTTAGAGACTGAGAATGGAAAAGTAAAAAAAAAAAAAAAAAAAAAAAACCAAAATAGGGTCCCCGACCTCAAGTAGGTATTTCTTTTGTTAGTATCAAAAAGGTCTTAATAACTGTGGATCCAGCCTAGGTGTCCATGAATGTATAAATGGATAAAGAATATCTGTATATATAAGCAAAGGAGTTTTTTTCAGCCATAAAGAAAAAATGAAATATGTCATTGACAGGAAAATGGACAGAACTTAAGAATATGATGTTAAGCAAAATAAACCAAACTCGCAAGGTCAAGGACTATATGTTTCATGTGGAAAGTAGAAAAAAAAAACAATAAGAAAAAAAAAAAAACATTTTATGCGGGGGAGGAATCTTATTGAAATGAGATCAGCAGAGTTAAAGAAAGGGACTAGGAAGAGGAAAGAGGAGGGAAGGGGGAAATACTGGGCAATGATATTGGTAAAATTATATTGTTACATTGTGTGCATGTATGAAAAGATAATAACAAATCCCACCATTATATATGATTATAATGCCCCAATAAAACTGGGGGGGGCAGCCAACCATGGTAGTGCCTGTAATCCCAGGGGCTCAGGAGGCTGAGGCTGGAGATCTTGAGTTCAAACCAGCTTCAGCAAAAGTGAGGTACTACAGCTCAGTAAGACCCTGTCTCTAAATAAAATACAAAATAGGGCTGGTGATGTGGCTCAGTGTTCAAGTGTCCCTGAATTCAATCCCTGTCCCTGGTTGTTTAAAAACAAGAACAACAACAACAAAACCTATTGGGGAAAAGGGTTTGATAATATAAATTGTGTGTGTGTGTGTGTGTTTCTTAGAGGATCAAAGAGTGCATGTATTTTACATTCTTTCTGAAAAACTATGAATTGTAAATACTGATATTCCTCTTTTCCTTTTTTTTTTTAATCTCCAGCACAAGTACAATACATATGTGTTTTAGGTAGCTTTTTCACCACTGCAACTAAAAGACTAAACCAGAATAATTACAGAGGAGGAAAAGTTTATTTGGGGGCTCATACTTTCAGAGGGACTCGATGCCTAAACTTCAGGCTCCATTCCTTGGGGCTCAAGGTGAGGCAGAACATCATAGTGAAAGAGTGTAGCAGAAGGAAGCAGCTCATATGATGATCGGGAGGGAGGGAGGGGGAGAGAGAGAGAGAGAGAGAGAGAGAGAGAGACACTAACTGACTGACTCTACTTTCCAGATACAAAACATATACTCAAATAGCCATGACCCCAATAAACCACTTCCTCCAGCTATACCTCACCTACCTCCATTCCCACTCAGTTAATCCAATCAGGGATCCATTCACTGATTAGAATAAGGTTATAACCCAATAATTTCTCTTCCAAACCTTTTTGCTTTGTTTCATATGTGAGATTTTGGGGAAACACCTCTCATCCAAACCATAACAGTATGATTAACAGATTTTCCTCTGTAAGAACAAGAAGCTAAATATAAAAGAATAAAAGTTAATATTTATTACGTACATATACAATTCTAGGCACAATATTAAGCACTTTATATATGTTCACATACAATATTTACAGTAACCTTATGAAAAAGAAACTAGCATTATTCTTGTTTTATAGCTGATGAATAAGGCATAGAAAACTAAAGTGACATGCCCAGGGTTATACAGCTTGTAGGTAGTAGTGCCAAAAATTGTGCTGCAGAGTTGTTTCGCTTACTCATCATACTATAGTCTCTGGAATAAAGGAAAAGGAACAACAACACATTTTGGCTAAAAGACCAGTGATACATTGTTACTAATAAGAAACAAGAGATGATATTTTGACATTCAACAAGAGAGAAATCACTAGGGATAGCTAAGCAGTACAAATTCTTTGTTTGCATTCCCACAAAATTCCCACCACCATCCTGAACAACAAAGATACTGAATATGGGGAAACATACACTCTGTAGACCCTGGGGAAAAATAAATCAGTGTGAGATTTTACAACAATCAATTTTTTTACTGGACACTAATCAAGCAGATAGAAAGAAGGTCATGGCATGTGATTTACTTAATTAAATCTTTGAGGGAAGAGAGTTAGTTCATGGAGCTGTATGCATTATACATTACAAAAAACAGTAATGTCAACAGTGTGAAATGTGTATCACTTTAACAATGACAAATGCAAATACATGGGATGCTCTGTCTTCCTCTGTTAAATGTGACAGAGCCTGCTTCATGTAAGAAAAATCAAGAGACTCTTATCTGGAAGCCAGTAGCTGAGTCCTGTTGTTCGTATTAACTTATCCTTGGATATGTGTCAATTCACTTCTCGGAATTCTCTTGAGACTGCTCTGGCAACCTAAAACAACAGGCAGCTTTGCTTGAGATAATGCATGAATGTGGTTAGATGAGCATTCTTATTAAGGAAAAAGACAAGTTGCTTCCTTACTCCTCAGAGTCCCCTGGTCATCTGGGACTTTAGGATAGTTTCAAATCTGTTATAAGCCTTCTTTAGTTCTACAGGGTCCCTTATACCTTCTCATGTGTTGATTGATTAAGGTTTGCATATATCAGTCAGCTTACTCTGGGTTATGCTTCAATAACAACTTTCAAATCTCAAAGGTTAACCCGGGAGCTAGGTGCAACGTTGAGGAGCAAGAGGAAGACATGGGCTTATTGTCATTCTCTAGGGACTCAGAGAATGTCAAGATCCATCTTCACACATATATTTACAATAAATAAATATTTACACATATATTTACTCTGCTTCATATAAACATGGGAGGAAAAGAGGGTATAAGAATTATATATATACTGGCTTCTACAACTTTTGTCTAGAAACAATAGATGTTACTTCAAATTACCTTTCCTATACCAAAGGAGGTTACATGACTAATTATTTTAAGGGGACTGAAGAAGAGATGTGAGATAGAATATATATTGATTGTTCTAATAGACAAGGACAAAGTTGGATTCTTATAATGTTGGCAAAAGTTGAGAATTTAGAATTTCCATAACTTGATAGCTTGCATTTCTACTCATTTGATGTATCAAAGACCTCTCTCTTAAGGATCTTCCTGTACCTCACCTGGGTTAGACTTGATCAAGCAAGATATTCTCTTCCATGATTATTAAGGGAAGGATGTATTAGGATCAAAGAATATGGACCATGAACTTCCTGAGATGCCCACTTGATATTTTTAAAATGGAAAATATAATGGCTTTTCCCTATGAAAACCATGAAAACCAAAACCAAAACAAAACAGACAACTGTATATATTTCTTGCTTAAAGCTACTCTAGGCTCTCCAAAAATGTCTAAAGGTTTGCCAGGTAGAAGCATCCATGCTCATTCTTGTCTAGATGGGTAAAGTTTTCTTTTTCTTTTTTTTTTTTTTGGTTATTTTTGTTAATATTTAAAGATTAATCGCATACTGATGCAATTGTTAGCAGGTATGGAATGGAGCAGTGGCCAGGATCTTATTCTCAATGGCTACCTGTAGAGCTGACTTCACCTGGAAGAGTTCACTCCTACTAGATACAGGGCCCCACAGAAATAGTGTCTGTTCTCATTCCATAGTGTTGTCCTTTTGCTGAAGTCACCATTTCTAATATCAAAGAAGGGATAAGCAAATTTCACACATTGTTATGTAGGACAAACCCAAGAGAAACATGTCACTAACATCTTTCTATTCATTTAAACCATATTTTATAAGAGTGTGACGTTTATATACATATATATGTGTATATGTATAAATGTGATATATATGTGTGTATATATGTGTATGTTTATATATATATGTGTGTGTATATATATAAAATGTGATATTTATGTCACCAGAATAATAATATATTCTTAGAATAGTAAAAGAAAACAAATGTTTTATTTTTGTATTTTTCAATTCTTTTGATAAGCTCAAGGAAAAGAATGTGTCAACATAGTCCAAATATGATTACTATTTGTTGAGCCCTCCAAAATATTTCCACCCCTTAGAAATACTGGACTTTGAAATCACTCATTTACCAGAGAACCACGTAATACGTCCTTGACTAATCCATCTATGTGTCTTGTAGTCTCTACCTCCAAATGTAGAATCTGCTCTTTTCCAACCACTTGCACAACTACCCTGGTCAAAGCCACCATCCTGTCTCATCCCAGTTATTAAAATACCTTAGAATGTAATCTCCAAGAACCTGCTTTCTTACTCTGCTTCATTTATTTTCCATCTGACAGCCATAATCATTTCTTTCATAGTTAATCAATGTTACTTCCCATTCATAACCTTTTCCACAATTTCATATTAAAGATAGTGTGAGATCTGAATTCCCTATAGTGGAATGTAAAGCTCCATACAATGGAAGCTTCACCTTCTCACCTCAGTCAACACCAAAATACTCTTCTCTTCTTTGTTTCTGGCCCAGTTAAATAGGCCAACTTACTGTAACTTGACCACAACAAACATGCTTTTTGTACAATTTTTCTTTTTTCTCATAGCAGGATATTTTATTCCTGAAACATTTCCTTTGTTTAGTCCTTCAGTATCTGGTCAAGTTTCACCTCACCAAAGAACAATTTCTTGACTGTCCTGTAAAAAGTCTTTCCAAACTTGGTCGCATAAAAACACAAATACTTAACCATCTCACACAGTTTATATAGGCCAGGAATCTGGAAGCTGCTTAGTTTGGTGGTTCTCAGAGTTTCAATCTAGTTATTGTTTGGGGAAGTAGTCATCTGAAGACTTGACTGGAGCAGGATAACCAGCTAAAGCTGGTGGTCTATAGGAGACCTCACCTCACTATGTGGACAACTTCCAAGGATGGTCAAATGTCTTTAATCTGGTGGCTGACTTCCCAGAAGGAGTGGTTGAAGAAAGAAGAAAGTGGAAATCCCAGTGCTGTTTATAATTAATCCTAAAATTCAGCACATTTTTATTAGTATACTAAATCCAACCTCACCTTAAGGTGGGAGGAAGTAAATCAGGCTTCATCTCTTCACAGGAATATCAAAGTATTTGTGGACATTTTTTTTAAAACCACCATAGCTGACACTGTGTCAGTCACATATTTGTTGTTGTGATCAAAATACCTGACAAGAACAACTGCATGAAGGAAATGTTTATTTTAAGCTCACGGTTTCAGAGTTCTCAGTTCATGGTTGCTTAGCTCCATTGTTCTGGGTTCCAAGTGAGGCAGAACTTCAGAAGGGTGTGGCAGAGAAAAGCTTTCAGCTCATGGCAGCCAGGGAGCAGAGTGATAGCAAGGAACCAGGGACAAACATACAACACATGATGGTATATTCCCAGTGACCAATATCCTCCATCCACCCCCATCTGCCTACAGTTACCATCCAGTAATTCATTCAAATTATTAATCCAACGAGTAGAGTAGACTAACATACTGTGAGGGTACAGTTCTCATAACCATTTGACCCTTGAAAATGCCTGCAGTGCCTGTCAGAAGCTTTTTGGCAGATATCGCATATCCAAACCATAACAGACACCAGATACTGTATTTCCTACTATTCTTCCAGAACTACTGATCACATTATCCTGCTTCTTTTATCTTTATGTCACTTTTTATTCTTGATGATTCTTTAAAGAGGCAATCACATAAAGTTAAGAATGTGGACCCTCAGTCCAGACTGACCGAATTAAAATCTCAAGTCTAAACTTGGAGAGAATAAAATCTCAGAAAAATAGCAGAAATTCTCAGTGCCTCCATTTCTGCATATGTGATAAATTTGGTTACCTGGAATACTTATCATAAAGAGCTGGGGTGAGGAATAAAATGAATAGATTGATGACAGGTACTGGGTAGATAAAGATAACAGTATTTATCATAATAAACAAAGAGTAATACTATAGAAGTGTTACATATGTGTTTTACAACTATTATTATAGTTAATAAACTAGCATTTATTCACTTGTTTGTTGCATTAGGGTGTGGAATTTGCTTGTTCTTTGTGCTTAGGATAGGTTTTAAAAAAATGTGTGTTAACTGAATATATACTTTAGAAGACAAACCCTGTTGTATGATTCAGGCTTGATGGCTAAAAATGTACCCAAATATAATTACTAATTTATCCATCTTTTCTTCATTTAAAATGTTTTATTTTGTTGTTGACTGTTTGCTCAAAGTATGATGGTAGCACCTACTGAATATCATCATCCTTCCACATAGATAAAAATTAATGTTATATCAGAAGATATTAGAGCTGGGTAATTAGGGGAGAACCACAGAGATTTGGGGGAAAAAAAAGAACAAATCATTAAAATAATCTGTATAATGCCTAAAGGCTTTATATTACCAATTTATGTTTGTTTTTAAATATTCTCAGTGAGAAATGTGTAAGTTACATGGCCTTATACTTTTATATGAAAAGTCATTAACTAATCTGAACCAACTGTAAGAGAAGTACCTGAATGAGAAATGAGAACCAGGACACATATAAGATATAATTTAGTAATGGTGTTAGGGTCTCCATCTCGCTTCCCTCAGGCTAGTCTACAGTGCTAAGTTTAATTTAAGCCTGAGATAATTTTTTTCCAACAAATTGATGATCCACAGAAAGAAAGGGTCCATTGCATACTTTCTTTCAAAATTCAGAAGTTGAAAGTTTAAACAAACTTGAAACATAAAATTTCTATTTTAATTACACAGTATGTAAGGACTCTACAGAATTTTCCATTTTGCCTGAACCAGTGCAAACCCAGCAGAACGTGACTAGCACAGCTGTCTATGCTGGCCATCAACCACAAACAGACTCATAGCCCTGGGCTCATTTGGAAGAGATCTGAAAATGTGTCACGCCTATATGTTATCACTACATTTACTCTTGCACCTGCAGTTTTCTTTCTGGAGTTTTTTAAGGGAAGCCTCAAGTCCCCTTAAACCAAATGTAATTGGCGAAAGGATGGCAATGTTATATCGGAAGGTATATATGTTAACAAGTTCTCATCCACCCAACCACAGGCTTGGCCAGATACTCATGAGTGAAACTGCCTTGGGCCAGGGGGGAAGATAGCACATTCCCCTTAATTGATGGCTTCTAGCAAGAAACCTGCTGATAAGAGAATAGACTTAGACAAGTCTAGGCTGCATTGATCTTCCCAATTTAAAGAAGCCACTGCTGCTTTTCCTGATTATATTATGCTCATTTTGTTTATGCTGTGCATGTGAAGAAAGGTATTGCATATTTTTGTTCAGCATAGGGAATTAAAATAGTTGCAAAATTTCACTCGGCTTTTAAGTAAGTAAATCTTCTAATTTTGTCTATTGTAAGGACAAACTAATACAGATCTTTAAAATGAGGTACCTATGCAGGACAAATAACTTAAAATTTGAATTGTTTCATGGAGATATTACAAGATCACACATCAAGTATATTACTAATTACAAAAATATGAGAATTTGAAATAATATATCACAATTACATTAGAAAAATAACAAATAACATATCCTACTCTCATCACTTAATAAATAAATGCATATAATGCATATGTTAGACCTTTAATGTATTGAACATTGAGGATACAAGATAAGTGGTCTCTGAGCTCTGTTGCTTATGTCAGCAAAGTATAGGGAATGAAAACATTAAATAAATCATCACATGAAATATGAAGGCAGGGATATGTCTGCCCAGTGCCTTGAGAAAAAAGTCTGTTGATTTTTTTTTCATTCAAAACAATACTTATTGGGAACTTACTGTGTGTGCCTCTTCCCCTTTTGGGCATATAGTAGTCAACAAAATAAACAAAAAAATTCTGGTTTTATTGAATAAAATAGGCAAAAATATCCACTTGTAGAATAGCAGTAAGCAAAATACCTCCGTAAATTCTGGAGAAAAAGTGTATCAAGTAGAGGTGAAATGAGTGACAGGAGCAGCTTTGATTGGAAAGGTCCTGAGTTGGGTGAGGGATAGAAAAAGTGGGGACATCAAACACATTTCAAAGGCATTAGCTTTTATCCTGGTAAGATGAGAAACTGTGGGATTGATGTAGTCTGACATATCTTAAAACAATCACTCTTGACTGTCAGGAGGGAAGGTAAGCAGGGAGACCAGTGAGAAACCTAGTCCATATTCTGGGCACAAATTGGGGGTGGCTCAGATGACAGGCTATGAAATGTAGTCATATTCTGGATCTAATTTCAAGGTTGTTTAAGTCAGCTTTTTTGTTGCTGTGACCAAAAGACCTGATGAGAACAATGTAGAAGAAGAAAGTTTATTTTTGCTCATGGCTTCAGAGGTTCAGTTCATAGTCAGCCATATCATAACTATGGGCTAGACTGAGGTGGACCTTCATGGCACAAGGGTATGGCAGAGGAAAGTAGCTCAGCATGCCAATCAGAAAGCAGAGTGAGAGCTCTACTCAGCAGGGACAAAAATGTAAACATCAAAGGCACCTGCACAGTGACCTACCTTTCCAACCACATCCTACTTGATTTCAGTTACCCCCCAGTTAATCTATCAATGGATTAATCTACCAAGTAGGTTGAAGCTCTCATAATCTAATCAATTCACCTCTGAAATTTCTTGAATTGCCTCACACATGAACTACTGGGAGATAGCACAAATCCAAACCATAACAGAGGTAGATCAGCCATCAGCTGAACTGACTGCTACATTGAGTAAGGATTAGAAAGAGGGGAGTTTGGGGGGACTGGGGGACTTTTCAAATAGTGAGGGATGTTAAGGAAACCTTCAAGAGAGTGATGACTGAACTAATATTTGGAGGAATAATAGGAGTTAACCAGAAAAGAATAAGAAAGAACAGAACACAAAGGTTGAGAGTTTGTGTTCCTAGGACATTTTCTCCTAGGAAGATGAAAGGAAAAGGCTCTTGTTTACTTACTCGTTGGTTAACAAAAGATATTTAAATTTGAGTAGATTTATTTAAACTTTTAGTTAAGATATCATTTGTAACATGTTTGTGTTTATAAGTAGTATATCAGGCACTGTATTAATCATAAATCCTTAAATTATGCTTTTCATTGATTAGATTTATTGTTCATAAATTTAAGACGTTTTACTTCAAAATTACTACTACTGGAAGTTTTTTTCTTGACATTAGTCATCTCTTGTCAACCAAGAATACAAGCTCTATCTTTCAAAAATCACATGACAATGCACTTGTTTAACGATAGCATTTGGGAGTAGAATGTGGTATGACTTGTGGCAATATAATGCTCTGATAGTTCTGGAGCCTTCTACCATAAATAAATTAGGAAACCTGTAGCCTGCTTATAAAAATTCAAAGAACGAATTTAACCTGGATGTGAACTATATTAAATCTGGTCACATATTAAATAAATCTATGTAAATATGTACACCATCAGCAAATATGCATAATGTTCCCAAACATTTTCACTTTCTGTCAAATATTTACATCTTTAAATAGTTTAATGTTTATTTTACGTATAAAATAATTGTACGTCTCCTTTATGTTTCTTAAACATGGTACTTGAGTAAAAGAAATCATAAAACAATGGCAGTGCCACCTACTTGTGTTTAATGTGTTTTTAATCATTGCACTTGTGTTCTGCAGACTTCACTTCAGTTTTTATGGTTTATATTTTCAGCTTCCAGAAGTACCCTTGAAAGAGTTATTTACCAAATTCAAAAAAAAAAAAAAGAAAGAAAGAAAAAAATTAGGTTACTCAAACTGCCCAAAGCAATAATAAAAGACATCAAAGGCTTTGTCTTGTGCTATTTTTAAAGCCAGGAACCATCCAGTTTGGTTTGATTCTCTGAGAGAGGAAATCAGAGTATAAGGGCAGGATGTATAGAACTATGACAATGATGCTCTCCCAGCATGGAGCTGGCAGAATAAAGGAAACACTGTCAGGAGCACATCTGGCCACAGGCTCTCATTCCAATGTGAGGCATCATGCCTTCTGGTTTGAAAATAATGGTAAACCATCCCAGATGACATTCTCCAATTTTTAGAGACTCGAATATCCTTTGAAAGATAAAAATGGGTTCCATTTTTCTCTTACGGTTGAGTTACATTCAGGTGACTTGTATGATGATTCAACGCAGTTCAGGAAAATCAGGCATTTATTATGTGATTTTAATTATGAATGAAATAATACAACTCTTGAAATAGTGGCTGGCTTTCCAGAGATGGAAAACTGTGTTTGTATGTGTTTATATGTGTGTGTGTGTGAATCCCTCAATTAAAAAAAAAAAAAAAAAAAAAAAAAAGTTGTCTTAAGGCTAAAGCCAGAATATTATCTAAGTGAATCTTAAAATTCTTAGACATCTGGGGATTTCATTCAGGTAATTTTCTGCAGAGAGTCACATACCAGAAGAGATGAGAAACACGTAGCACCTGTTTTCTGTCTAGGCCACAAAGTTTAGCTTTATACAACCATCTGGACAAAAACTTTGTCCTAAAGCTACTAGGATATCTCTAAGTTCTATGAATGACAAACCTATGTTATCTTAATGATATGTCACAGTCTAAAAATAAAATGATACAAAATTGTAAAACTGTAATATATAAAATGAATACAAGGCATTTCTAGCTCCAGTTTTATTAACTTTTTTTCATCCAGTCTGTATAGTGTTATTGGTTTCTACCGTTCTCCTCATTCACTTCTTCCATCTTCTGAGTATGGATAAATCTATTGCAAACTCTGTTATGTAAGAAGGTATCACTCATAGTCAACTAGGTGTTCACGTGATCCTCCAGTTTTATATTTACCATCTAATGAGTCTCATACAAGAGTTCTCCGAAGAAGGAATAGTGTATTATTGCTATAGACCATAAGTTTATGTCTTCTCACAAATTCTCATTCTGAAACCTGATGTTCAGTGTGATGTACTAGAAAGTAGGGTTCTGGGAGACAGATAAGTCCTAATGGTGAAGCCCTTATGAATTGTATTAATGTCATTGTAAGTCTCCAGAGAACTAGCTAGCCCCTATGTTTGAGTTACATTATAAGAAGTAAGAAGATAACCATCTATGGATAAGGAAATGAGCCCTCACAGACACAGAATCTTCTGGGCCCTTAATCTTGAACTCCCCAGCCTCCAGAACTGTGAGAAATAAATTCCTATTGTTCATAAGCCACCCAGTCTATGCTACTCTATAACAGCCTGAATTGACTTAAGACAATTATTCCCATTTTATTGATGAGAAAAACGGAAGTTGAAGAGATACTGAGTCTATATGCTGCAAGGACTTGGAGATCTTCTTGGTACCTATGAGGTGCCTATTTGTGATACTGACTGCTGTTACTGTCATTGCTATTGGGGCTCTTCACTGTAGCACAATCATACTGCATACTTTTGCTAAAGTAAAAGCATTTCCCTGTTGATGTTTTCTGTGCAAAGTCTGTGTATAGTGGGTTTTCTTTCATCTCTTTGAAGCATGCTTGAGGAGCCCTCCAAGCAGGGATTGCTAATGGCCTTTATAACGGACTATCTGCCTTTGCATTCTTTACACATCATTGAGTTTTAAAGTGCTGGACTGTGGAAGCTTACTACATAACATGGTCTCAATAAACCTATCAATTGGAGACTTGGCGCAGCAGCCTTTCAAAAGTCTCACACTGGCCCCAGGTGCATTTGAGGAAAATGTCCCTTCTCAGCGGGAACATGTGAAAATCTAAATGCAGTGTTGGACCTGGTTAGAAGAAAGGCCCAGGGACATCAAGGATTCCTGAATGCACAAATCCAAAAATGTGCCTTTGAATCCATTTTAACAGCTCCCATTCAACTCTGTCAGGAGTCGGAAGTCCCGCATGAAGGGCCAGTCTTTGGTGCTTGAGTTTTATGTTCTTAAATAATGCTGCTTACCTTCATTCAAGTGAGAGGTCAGCCAAGGGCAAGCCTTTAGATGGAAGATAACTCACTTGTAATAGCAAAATCAGGACTGAAGAGTTAGAACTTATTAGCAAATAGACTCAATTTAGGCATGGGCTGTTGTGCTAAAGAAAATACTACCTTGTCAGCTTGGGGTTAAAGTTCACCTTTGTATTCAAATTTCACATTGACAACCATTTCCTGGGGTCCCATCTCAGGATGGATAAACTGTTGCCTGTTTTTGTAAAGATACCCTAGCTCTTAGAACATACTCCCTGCCTGTCTGGATTATCGACAACTAATGTCTCTCTCTTCTCCAGGAATAGACTCTTTATCTTCCTGCCTTGTACACAAGCCTAGGACATTTTATGTGGAGGCAGAATAGGTAATTGACTATTGCCTGATATAAGGGGGGCCATTAAAGGTCTACGTTTCCAGACATTTCTCCCTTTCCCTGATGTCTTCCCTTTAAGTTACCACTTTTTGAAGGGGTCATTATAACCGGATCCATTAATTTTTGCTCAGATATTAGAATTCATTATCTAAACAATATAGATCACTGAATTTCATTTTCTGTTTGCCAGGGTTAACAAAGACACACCAACAAAATTAAATTTTAAAAAAGAGATGAAAAGATTTGGGAATATGCTATCCTCCTCAGAGAGGGCAAATTTAGGAAAAGGTATCTGAACACATAGAAAAAGAAAGGAAAAAAAATCCAGTTCTTCTATTTGCAAGTAATCTGTGCAACTGTCATCTTCCAAGGTTTTTTTACTGACCATCTGTCCTAGTCAAGACACAGTAGTATCAGGAGATAAAATTGGTAATTTAATTCATGACAACTATCCCCAGATATAGTGATGCATAAGAATATCCATGCATATACACTCATGCATATATCCACGTAGATATGTACATGCAAAAATGTGTAATATGTAAAGAAATATATATATGTAATTTTAGAAAATATTGGCAGTTAAGTCATTGAAATGTAAGTAAAGTTTTATAATGAAGTTTTGTGTGTGAGTTGAGGAAATGGAGATCAATGGGCCCAGAAGAGGGGAACCAGCATTTGTGCTCTGTCCTGGGCAGGCATTAGGATAGTCAAAGGCAGGAAAAGGGAAGGAGTATTCCCCTGAGAAGAGAGGACAGGAGAAAGTAGTTGAATGTAAAGAGTGATGTGGGAAATGACAAGGGATTTCTGTTTCCTGGGAAATGCAAGATCTTAAATGGATAAAAACAAGTGGGACATAGAATTTGGTGAATTAGAAAAGTCATTAAAAGAAATTTGGAACGAATCATGTAGGTAATAGGAATTAATAAAAGGATCATAGTCAGAGGAGCCATGGGTTCGAGTCTATGCTTTATGAATTTCAATGCATCTTTACTTGTCATCTGTCCTATTTGAGACAAAAACAAAAAGGGACAGCAGAAAGGCTATTATAGTAGTTTACTCGAAAAAAGAATATGCAATGAAAACAGAAGCAATGAGGGCCTGACCAGGGCAATGGAATGGAAATACACAGAGAGAAAACTAGAATAGAGCACAAAAGAATTTTAGGATTTATTAGATGTGGGCATTGGAGCAACAGATGCCCCTGAGGAAAGCACAGAAAGGGGAGCTGCTGATTATATAGGAGAAGGAGCATTAAATGAAAAGTTTCTCATTATTCTTCATGCCACTCCTAGTAACAATGATATTGATGACATGTGGGATATATGGGCGATTATATTTAATCCTCCCAACTCCTGATACCTGGATATCACTGATATTTTATAGATGAGAAAACAAATGCAAGGAAGTTAAGTGTATTAGAAAACTTTAGAAAGCTGACCAATCCCATCCCCCTACTTACCCTCCCCCCCAAAAATCGAAATTGAAATGTATTCACTTCAAGTTTAGTCTTCTAAACAGTACCAGATTTGCCTCCTAAGCACATCTATGGATTCGACAAACCCAATTAGATCCATGATCTGTCTGAAGTGCTCTTCTTGTTTTGTTTGTGACTTAGTATGTAAACATGAAGGTGATTTTTCTTTCTCTGTCAGGAGTAAGAAAAACAAAGACAAACAAATTGGCAAAGCAAAACCACAAAAGGTTGAAATATTGGGGGTAAAATTTACAAGACTAAATAAAGAAGTAGTCTCCTTTGTTCTGTTGATTAACAATGTCACTACTACTTGTGCCTGGCAAGGAGGGTACAGTCTCTGTTATTTCTTTGAAATTAACACTTAGATTGTTACATTTCTGTAGCTATTATGGAATAAGTTTTTCTTTCACATTTCATTATAAATTGTTATTAAATGTATATGAACGTGTGTGTGTATATATACATATATATATATATGTATATATACACACATACATATATGCATATATATTTCTCCTTTTTAAATAGGAAGACTGGTTCTTTTTATGTTTATGTTATAGGTAAGGAAATTAAGAATTTTCCTTGTAGCAATTAAATGACAAAATTGGAATTTGAGCCTTAATCTTCTGACTCAAAGTCTGGGATTCTTTCCATGATCCCACATTACCTAAGACAAATATGATAAAATATCTGAAGGCAAGCAGTTTCTATCAGGAGGAAAGAGTCTGGGAGTTAATTTTTTAAACTGCCCTTCAGTCTCTGAAAGGTTTTAAAGAGGAAGCCGCAAGCTGGGAAGCTTCATTTATCTTATCTCCCTGACAAGGAATAAGAAGTAGTTTGGAATTCCCTAGAGCAAATGCTGTCTATTATGCACTGACAGAGCTTCCTGTAATTAAAGGCTATATTACATTTGGATGGAAGTGGCAAACTCCCTTCTGGAAGCATATAGCCATATGCATGTCTTTATTTAATAAAAAAGAAATCAGAAATCAATCGCAAATATGATATGTTAGGATTAAGATGTTAAATAAAGCTCTATTCGGGGCCGAGTTGACAAAAATCTTTCTCTCTGAGTGGGTACAAAGTGAAGATGCTTCTGCAATCATGCCGAGGATTTTATTTTAGAAGTGGGTGCAGAAGAGAGATCATGTGTTGGTCGAATATGAAAGTCTACAGAAATTTTCAAAAGATTTGGTGAACAGATGCTTTTAAAAGCTCTTACCGGCTCAACCTTCACTGCTAGTAATTTCAGACAAAGCAGGAGGTCTCAGCATTAATGTTATTTTCCTTCCTTTGTCTGAAGTCCTCTTGGCTAAGCACTGATAGAGAACAGCCTGGGCAGTGTCCAGCAAGCCCCTATGGGGAAAACACATCAACATCAGCTTTAAACTGGGGGCTTGTTTTCAACTTGAACTAATTTTTCAGTTTCTTTCTGACTTTATCTTTTCCTAACCACATTAAAAGGGAAGATAGATAATGTCCATGACCTGTCTCCAAAGATATGCTATTTTATTTGGGCAGCTATCATGAATTTGTCATTGTTTATGCATACTGAATAGTTTTCATGAATAATGAGACATAATGTATGAGGAATGAGTGGGGGTTCTTGCTGGAGGTACTATTTCCTATTGTAGGAAATGCTGTGTTTGGCCGAGATCCCTGGAAATGGATCTTAAGCTGACAATTCCGAAGACGCATTGAGGAAGTCCTTCCCGGAGACACTGCTGTGGAGAGGCTGAAGGAAGACAAGGAAGTGGAAGAGGCTGGCTGCGATGGCCTCAATGTTGGTGCCCCCCACCCCTGAACAAATAGATCATTTCTTGAAACTTAATCCCCAGTGCGATGATTTTTAGAGAGATGGGCCTCTATTGGGTAATAGGATTATGAGCATTCTGCTTTCACGGATACCCTTATAAAAGAGGCCCCTGAGAGTTCTCTTGCCCTTTTGGCCATGAGAGGACAGGATGAGAAGGCACCAACTGAGAACCAGAAAGCAGATCTTCTCCTGATACCATTTCTGCTCTTCATTGATCTTAGGCTTCTCATCCTTCAGAACTATGAAAAATACAATTCTGTTGTTTATAAATTATTCAGTTTGTGATATTTTATTATAATAGCACAAATCAACTAAGTGATTAAAAAAATGCAATTTCTAGAAACATCCTACTACGAATAGTCTCAGTTCCATTTTTGTTAGGGGAAGTCTCCCACCCTGAGGTCCAAGAGGCAAGTAGGTGTCTCATTAGTCTCATTAGCTGACCAGATCATTGCTTATTGACAAGGTTGCCCCTAGGGGAATGCCAACTCCCCAAAATACCTGATTGAGTGGCCTGAGGGCAGTCCTAGGGGTAGTCTAATAGACAACTTGAAACACATTTTTTGGAAAGCTCAGAGATAGTAAAATAAGCACCAGGAAATCCAGTAGGCAGATGACTTACTGTCAACACATCTGTTGGTTTAAAATAAAACAGAAAAAAAATATTAAATATTTTTTTATTTTTTCAGATCCCATAAAAATTACTAAAATTTATTATGAGACCTGATAATGATTATACTTGGAGTACAAATGCGTCTCCAACTTTTGTAAGTGAAGAGGGTTGAAGTCCTAAGAAGGACTTGGAGACAGGCAAGGCACACCAAGGAATCAGGCACAATGGTTTGAGTCTTATGCTAAAAATCATTTTTAGGGGATAAGTTAATTCTACTTCTAACCAGGATATTTTGAAATACATGTTTCTATTTTCACCTAACCAACTATCATCAGAAAAAGAAAATCCAGAACACCAATTCCAATTTCTTTCAGGAGTGAGAGCTTATTCCCTTCCCACTGACTTTTTAAGGATGGATAGACTGTCTCGATCTGCTTTCCTGTATTTTCCTCTGTGATCTGCTTTGCCAACTCCAAATTGGAGAGTGTATTACTGAAGCATCAGAATTTGATGACAGCTCTGTATCTCCAATGAGCATCTCTTCTTGCTGCAGCTCTGCTCTGCTCCACTGCACCAGACAGATTCAGAGCATGGTTACAGACAGGCAAGATAGTAAGCAGCTGCTAAAATGGGCAGAGTAGAGAGTTTGCAAGACAGGTGTTCAGATTTATATATAAAATGATCTGGTCAACTAAGGAGACTTGACTTTTGGCAGTCAACTCTCTAGGTAGATGAACTCATTTTACTGTTCATAGGTCATATCCATAGATTACAACAACCTTATAAATCTCAGAATTATTAAGATTCTTGAAATATAAAATAATGTCTCAAAAATAATTATCATTGGTGCTAACAACTGCATAATGATTTCACAGTTAGGATTGCCAATTCCCCAAAGAAAGGCTTAAAACATGCATTTTGAAATCTTGGAAACAGATTTTTTAAATGATTAAAGGTGGGATGGTGTCCAGGCTGAGTATTTGAGCTGCTTGCTTCCGTCTGCAGAGCAAATGAGTGCTTTGTGTTCATGCTGTGTGGGGATTATTCCCTGTCAGGTCCAAACCCCAATTCCCAGGTCCATTCTCTGTCCTCCACTGGAAATGTACCTATTGAGCCTTTGCCTTGGTTTTTGTTGACTTGGCCAATGGGAGTCATGGGGACAAGCCTGAAAGGTGGAGGAGACTGAGATGGAGTATTTGTTCCTGGACTCCATCCTGGGTGATGGGAAGCAATCACTTTGTTGGGGATTGGGTAACTGTTCTGTCTCTTTGAATTTCAGACTGGTGGCTGCTGCTGATGTGTTGTCATTGCTCTTTTCCCTCAGCTTCTCACTCTTTTCCAATGATGCCGGTCCTAGGAGTACCTGTATACCTCTTGGTGACTTCCCTAAATCTTGCTCATACCTCTGTTAATAATTCCTTTACTACAAGCTCAACTTTCTCATTTGAGAAAGTCCTTTGGCCGCGGCCTGTAACAGGGAGGTAGAATTGCTTTACCCTGGAAGACCTGACTGTGCCTACATGTATCATTCTTGCACAGTGTCTTATCTCTTAATAGGACTTGATTGCTTGCTAGCAGATCTGCACTAGAGCAGGCCCTGTTCCAGGACTCATGCTTTTAGGAAGCCTCACCAGAAACATTCACCAAAGTGAAAAATAAATAAATTCAGTTATAAAACACCCAGTGCCTCTGTCACTTGAAATGCAGCACATGGCACCAGTGTGGCACTATATGAAATGCTAGACATCTTCTCCTAGGACCAGCAACATTAAGTACTGAGCAAATATTTGACCACATCATTGCTTTGGTCCTCAAACCAAAAGCACTGTGTTCAAGTCTTTGAAGGTTTAGAGTCGTGCTTCTACTTGTACAGGACACAGAGGCTACTTTAGAATCGGGAAGAATTTAAGTGATGAAAGTAGAGAGGTAAGAGGAAAGAATAACATCAACAATTTCCACTCCAATATGAATGTACTAACTTCTTGCATACTGAAGTATCATGTCCTAGCACTATAGAGTACCCATGTCCTTTTCTCTCTCTCTGCCCAAATTGTAGTTCAGGAATTAATCATGTAGAATGTGGTAGCTCCAACTGTTGCACAAAATGATGGAAGAAATAATTCACAATTTTTAATTGATTTTTAAATCATTTTTATTTAGAACACATTTGCAAAGCTACAATACTCCATTTCTGCTAGTAGAAGACCATTATATTTTGTGAATGAATTTCAGTTATGGACTTATTATATCATTTTTACTGAGCACAGCATGATTCACAGGTACTATATTGGCAGAAGTTGCAAGTTTCAGTACAGCGAATTCATTCTTTTCTTTTTTTTAAATCATACACAGATGAAATATAATTTCTCATTTTTCTGAGTGTGTACATGTTGCAGAATGATATTCGTCATGTAGTCACATATATACGTACAGTAATGGTGTCTGTTTCATTCTACTATCTTTCCTATCCTCACATCCCTTCCCCGACCCCCATCACTTCCCTCTACCTAATCCGAGATAACGCTGTTCTTCCCTAGTGCCCCCTGTCTTATTGTGAATTAGCATCTGCATATTAGAGAAAACATTTGGCCTTTGGTTTTGTAGAATTGGCTTATTTTGCTTAGCATGATATTCTTCAACTCCAACCATATACTGGCAAATGCCATAATTTCTCTCTTCTCTAAAGCTGAGTAATATTCTATTGAGTATATATACCACATTTTTTTAAATCCATTCATCTATTGAGGGACACCTAGGTAGGTTCCATAGTCTAGCTATTGTGGATTAAGTTGCTATAAACACTGATGAGGCTGCATCACTATAGTATGCTGTCTTTAATATCTCTGGGGATAAGCTGAGGAGTGGGATAGCTGGATCAAATGGTGGTTCCATTCCCAGTTTTCTGAGGAATCTCCATACTGCTTTCCATATGGCTGCACCAATTTGTAGTCTCACTAGCAGTGTACCTTTTCCACCACATTCTTGCCAATATTTATTGTTGCTTGTATTCTTGATGATTGCCATTCTGACAGGAATTAGATGAAATCTTAGAGTAGTTTTGATTTATATTTCTGTAATTGCTAGAGATGTTGAATACTTCTTTATATATTTGTTGATCAATTGTATTTCTTCTCCTGTGACGTGTCTGTTCAGTTCCTTAACCTATTTATTGAAGGATTATTTATTTTTTTGGTGTTAAATTTTTTGAGTTCTTTTATACCCTAGAGATTAATGCTTTATGGGAGGTGCATGTGGTAAAGATTTTATCCCAATCTGTAGGTTGTCTCCTCACATTATTGTTTCCTTTGCTGAGAAGAAACTGTTTAATTTGAATTTACCCCATTTATTGATTCTTGATTTTACTTTTTGTGCTTTAGGAGTCTTGTTAAGGAAGTCAGATTCTAGGCTGATGTTGTGAAGATTATGCTTATTTTTTTCTTCTATTAGGCACAGGGTCTCTGTTCTAGTGCCTAAGTCTTTGATTCACTTTGAGTTGGATTTTTGTGCAGGGTGAGAAATAGAGGTTTAATTTCCAGTTTTGCCAGCACCATTTGTTGAAGAGGCTATCTTTTCTCCATTGAATGTTTTTGGCACCCTTGTCTAGTATGCGATAACCATATTTATGTGGGTTAGTCTCTGTGTCCTCTATTCTGCACCATTGGTCTACAAGTCTATTTTGTTGCCAATACCATGCCATTTTTGTTACTATAGCTCTGTAGTATATTTTCAGGTCTGGTATTGTGATGCCTCCTGCTTTACTTTTCTTCCTAAGGATTGCTTTAGCTATTCTGGGTCTCTTATTTTTCCTAATGAATTTCATGATTACTTTTTCTATTTCTATGAAGAATGCCATTGGGATTTTAATAGGAATTACATTAAATCTGTATACTGTTTTAGGTAGTATGGCCATTATGACAATATTGATTCTTCCTATCCAGGAGCATGGAAGATCTTTCCATCTTCTGAGGTTTTCTTCAATTTTTTTTTCTTTAGTATTCTGTAATTTTCATTGTAGAGGTCTTTCAACTTTTTTGTTAGATTGATTCCCAGGTATTTTATTTTATTTAGTGGTTATTGTGAATGGAGTAGTTTTCCTAATTTCTCTTTCAGTGGATTCACCACTGATGTATAAGAATGCATTGATTATGGGTGTTGATTTTATATCCTGCTACTTTGCTGAATTCATTTATTAGTACTGGAAGTTTTCTGGTGGAACTTATTTTTTGACCTTTTTAGATATTGAATCATGTCATCAGTAAATAGTGAGAGTTTGAGTTCTTTACTTATTTGTATCCCTTTAATTTCTTTCTTTATTCTAATTGCTCTGGCGAGAGTTTATGTTGAATAGAAGTGGTGAAGGACATCCTTGTCTTGTTCCAGTTTTAAGTGGGAATGCTTTAAATTTTTCTCCATTTAGAATGATGCTGGCCTTGGGTTTAGCATACATAGCTTTTATAATGTTGAGGTATATTCCTACTATCCCTAGTTTTTCTAGTGTTTTGAACATGAATGTGTGCTATATTTTGTCAAATGCTTTTTCTGCATCTATTGAGATGATCATATGATTCTTGTTTTTAAGTCTGTTAGTATGATGGGTTGCGTTTATTGATTTCCATATGTTGAACCAACCCTGCATCCCTGGGATGAATCCCACTTGATTGTGGTGTACTACTTTTTAAATATGTTTTTGTATGTGATTTGTCAGAATTTTATTGAGAATTTTTTGCAACTATGTTCATCAGGAATATTGGTCTGAAGTTTTCTGTCCTCCATGTGTCTTTGTCTAGTTTTGGTATCAGGGTGATATTAGCCTCAAAATGAGTTTGGAAGTGTTCCCTTCTTTTCTATTTCATGGAATACTTTGAGTATTAGTGTTAATTCTTCTTTGAAAGTCGTGTAGAACTTGGGTGAGAATCCAAGTTCTGGTAGGCTTTTGATGGAGTTTCCTATTTCATTACTTGAAAGAGATCTGTTTAAATCATGAATGACCTCCTCATTCAGTTAGGTAGGTCATATGTCTCTAGAAATTTGTCAATGTCTTTGATATTTTCTATTTTATTAGAGTATAAATTTTCAAAATAGTTTCTAATTATCATCTGTATTTCAGACATGTCTGTTGTGATATTTCCTTCTTCATCTTGTATTTAGTAATTTGAGTTTTCTCTTCATTAGGAAGGCCAGAGGTTTATCTATTTTATTTATCTTTTCAAAGAACCAGCTTTTTGTTTTGTCAATTTTTTCAATTGTTTCTTTTGATTCAATTTCATTAATTTAAGCTCTGATTTTAATCATTTCCTGTCTTTTACTGTTTTTGGTGTTGATTTGTTCTTCTTCTTCTATGGCTTTGAGGTGTAGTGTTAGGTCATTTATTGTTGACTTTTTATTCTTTTAATGAATCCACTCAATGCAATAAACTTTCCTCTTAGTATTGTCTTCATAGTGTACCAGAGATTTTGATATGTTGTGTATGTACACAACATGTTCTTATTTACCTCCAAGAATTTTTTAAATTTTATCCTTGATTTCTTCTACTATCAATTCACCATTCAATTCTATATTATTTAGTTTTCATTTGTTACAGTAGCTTCTATTTTTTTTTAATTTTATCATTGATTTCATTGATATTTTATTTTATCATTAATTTCATTCCATTGTGGACTGATAGAATGCAGGGTATGATCCCTGTTTTTTTGTATTTATTAAGAGTTGCTTTATGGTGTAAGATATGGTCTATTTTAGAGAAGGAGTCATATGCTGCTGAAAAGAAAATATATTTGCCTGTTGATGGATGAAATAGTCTATGAATGTCTGTTAAGTTTAAATTATTGATTATATTATCTAGATCTATAGTTTCCTTATTTAGTTTTTGTTTGGAAGATATTTTCAGTAGTGAGAGAAGTATGTTAAAGTCTACCCAGTATTATTGTATTGTGGTCTCTTTGACTCTTGAAATTGAGAAGGGTTTGTCTGATGTACATAGATGACCCATTACATTGTTTGGGGCATAAATATTTATAATAGTTTCCAGAGATGATTGGCAGGTGGGTCAGAGTTCTGAAGAGAGAAGACCCACCCTTAATATAATATGGGTACTATTGTATACTATACCAGGAATCCAGATGGAACCAAAACCCAAATTCCTGGTGAACAAGCTTGATACTTTTACAGTGGTGTTTCTTTTTATTTATATATTTATCTATCTATTTATTTATTTATTTATTTTCTGCCTCTGCCATTGCTTGTGGACCTCAGACTCCAAATTCTGTATCTTTTGAAAGTGAACTTAAACCAGTGACTTTCCATGGAGCGCCTGTACCTTAAACAGGGACAGCATATTTGGTTCTTCTTTTTCTGAGACTTCCTGCTTCTTGGTCTGGTTTCCCTGACTCTGAAGCATGCAATAGCCATTGTGGGATTATCCAGATTCCAATTATTCCAGTCAACCTAATAAATCTTGTTTTAAAATTATATATATATATTTTATTGGTTTTGTTCTTCTGAAGAGCCCTGACTAATATAGAAACTAAGAACCATCACGAAAGTATGGAAGCTGCCCAGGATACCAATGAAGGAGTTGAAAAAGTGGCTGAAGCAGTGTGCATTAGGGTAATATTTAGGGAAGAAATTAGCATTTATGCTATAACGAGTTAAGACAACTTAATGAATTCATGTTTTTTTTTACTGCTTTTTTGTTTCTATTATTTATTCATTGCTGTCCATCCCTGAATTTCCACTGCTTAACCATACCATTGGAAAACTTCACAGTATAGAAAAACAATGAGTATTACATTAGAAACAAATACTTTAAACAAGGTTTCTTTCTATGACAATTCTTATATCCAAGGAGATGTACAAATAGGTTTTCCCATTCATCACATAAATTTGGATACAATTAAGTATTCACTGATTTGAATGACTCCAAAATTTGCAACAATATTTGTAAATGACTGCACTGACATTGCCAATAGATTTTACCGTCAGCTCCTTGAAATCTATAATTGTGGTAACAGAGGAATAGGATCTGAGCAATGAAGGATAAGGTAATATACACACCGGTTTCTGTCTGTGTGTTGATTAAGCTATTCAAAGCTTTAGTTGCAAATGCAAATGTTTGGCAGCATTTTAAGCAGCATAATCTCTATTAAAGGTATGATACTCCCATTCTGAAATGGGACTCAAGAAAATGCACTCAAATTGAATCATGCACCTGCTGTGTTCTGAGGATAGCAAAAATGCTGAGGCACAGAGGTGACCATAGAGCCAGATGACACAGTTGCAGGTGGGGTGGGAGTGGAGAGAAAACAAGGCTGTGTTTATCGGGAAAATGTATATATTGAAGTAGTATAGTTACTGGAATATACTTTATTGTCTTTTTCTGAGGTGATATAAGGACAAAATGAGATGAAATCCTGCAATGAGCAGACCATTTCCTGTGAAATGCATTTCTCTGACTCTTGTTTCAGATTTAATACTTTAGGGTCCCAGATAAAAATTTTGAAGTATTGAAATAAATTTATTCTTTTCTAAATTGAAAACCTATTGTCACTTTAAAGAATGGCATTTTATATCCAGATACAAGATGATAAAACTTCCTGTTTTTCATAATAGCATTACAGATATTTTTATTCAGTAAATCCATTTATTTGGCAATGATACAACATGATTTATAAAGAAGTCTTGTGTAAGGATTTTTTTCAGAAGTTCATGAACTTAATGCCATTCTGGAAATGGCATTGAAAATTCAGATTGATTGACTTCTCTTTAAGCAGATAAGCAAACACACATGTGCACAGCATCCCTGAACATTTGGTGAAGAATATTAAAAGCATAATTGTCACACTGTAATTATTATTTATCATATGACTACTCAAAATTTTCTTTAAACCATTAATACATATTTTTCTCTCTATATTTTCTTCAGTTCCTCTTACTGTATGAAATGAATAACTCAGTTTTTCAAATTTGGGGCAAAGAACATTTTTTTAAGGGAAGGTAATTGAGATAATTGAATTTTCTTTAGGCTGGAAATCTCTTGTAACAGAGGCTACTTCTAATGGAAACTCTCTACCATGTATCATGATATTGCCTTCAAGTGTACTTCGAATGAATTTCAAAAATGTGATTTTTTTTTTTTTTTTTTTTTTAGTGACTTGAGTTTCCTAGCTGGTAGAATTCTCCTTTTCCATTTATAACAACCAAATTTTTTTGGTGTTTTAGACACCAGAATATGCTTGTTCAGGCTGTATGGACATTTTTCAGATGCTTCTGAAAATACATCATCACTTCTCAACTGGTTTGCTTAGCAAGACTAGCCAACAGTGATGGGTACTAGTGAAATACCTTTGCTTTTGCAATAACCTAAACTCCAGGAAATATCACACTTGCTACCTATCAATTAATTATATGGTAAGTTTAAAGAATGCATTCTTTTTTTTTTTTTGCTTAAAATTCTAGGTGGCTTTGGGCTGAGAAATTATGAAGTATAGACACAGTTTTAGTTTTATATCCTTAAAACAATCTCATTTTTCTGTCTAATTGAGGCTCATCCTTACTTGGCTTATTCTGTAATATATCATATTGTATCCTATTATTATACTCTGGCTTTTCTGGACAATACTGTAATAAATTGTGATGGCTGACAGAACATTAAGTGAATTTCAATAAATTATGAAAGATTTCATTTTTTTGCCAGCTATGCAAAAAAACCTCTTGGCACCTTAATGAAAAGCAACAGGGGAAACTTTAAAAATAGATCTCCAGAATCTGAATATTAGTCCCACTTTTGCCTATTCTGTGCCTGTTGTTATATATAGGGAATAAAATTGAATATACATTTTCAAAATTCTATTATGATAGTGTCACTCTTCTCATAAAATCCTTGCAAGTGGAGTTTATTCAAATTTTAAGATGTATGTTTTCCATTTAAAATTGTTTCGCTCATTTAAAAAATATTCAAAATTATTACACTGATCATTGCTAATAACTTGTCATCCGTATCAGGGGATTGGTTTCTGTTCAATAATAGATTATAATTTTTAAGGGTATGTTGAGGGCTTGTCTTTTATTATCATGTGAATTTTATGTGGCAATTGGGAGAGGGGTTTTAGATAGTTGGTAGTGATCATATAATCAATCATCCAACCCATGAACTTTGAGAGTAAAAGTAGTTGCGGTTCAGATGCATTATCTGGGCTGCACGTGAAAATCAGGCCAACCAAAAACAAACTGGCATGTTCAGTTTTTATGAAAACTCCTCCCCACTAAAAAATCCTGTAATAACACAAAGGTAGAATGAGCTAAGAAAGACTTGAGAAAGAATAAAGCCTGTGACGAAGCATGACATATTCAAAGAAACAAAAATGATGCACTTGTGTGTCCTTGTGTGTGTGTGTGTGTGTGTGTGTGTGTGTGTGTGTTTAAATTATTATCTGTTGCTGAGTCAATGTTTCCAGTCAGAGTGTTAAGTCATTCCCCACCCAAACATTTGCAACATTTGCAATACACTCACTACTTGATATGCTATTTGGAAGAAGAACATTTTGTACACAATTGTTCTAATTTTAATAATTTTAATTAAAATCTTTCACTTGTTTAGTTATTTTACTAGCTGTTTTGAATTAACCTTTTTCTTTCCTTTCTCCTTTTTTGTTCTTGCATATCTTTCCAGGGTGAATGGGTGGATTAGAGTGGAACAAATTTCTGTCAATTGAAGTTCTACGCAAAGGTGGGAGGTGTGCTATCAGAGTATCCCAAGGGATATGGGCCTCTGCTTATGTAGTAGTGTTCTTGCTGGTTGGGATGAGAATGGAACCAAATCAACCAACTTTTCTCTATATAAAATTATAAACAGTTGCTGCCCCCAGGATCTTTCTTGGGGCAGCTACAACTTCCCTATTACTGGAGAATGCAAGATAGGAGCCTCTTGGAGAACAGATTCTCATCTCTATTGAAGGTTGTTGAAACTGAAAACTTCCTTTCACTGAATTGGTCATCTGTCAATGGGTTTCTAGACGTCAAAAGTTTTGGCATCTGCTGCTGTTTGCTATCCTAATCAATTTGAACTTATGAGTGTATACGTTTAAGATGCCTTTATTTTTGCTTTTTTAAAATTTTGGAAGAGAAACAAGATGAGTAATTCTGTATTTAATTCCCTTCAAACATAGTGTTTGTCATGATGATAATTTCCAAACTGAAATCTGATGATGTCACTTAGGCTCATCATCAGATCATTTGATGTGCCTCTGATTATATCTTTATTTTATCTTGAACTTTGAATTCCCCATTCTTTGCCACACACACACACACACACACACACACGGGCACACAAGTGCATCATTTTTGTTTCTTTGAATATGTCATGCTTCATCTGTCACAGGCTTTATTCTTTCTCAAGCCTTTCTTAGCTCATTCTACCTTTGTGTTATTACAGGATTTTTTAGTGGGGAGGAGTTTTCATAAAAATGCAACATTGTCTTTAATTAAAAAATTATTTTTAATTGTTTTTTGTTGTGCTAATAATAAATTTATGTGTAGTTATAATAGCAATAATTCAGAGATCCCTTGTGTCTTTATCCACTTTTTCAAAATAGTTAACATTCTGAAAACCAAAGAACAGCATCACACTTATGTTACTAATACAGACAAATCCACTTACCTTATGAACCTTTACCCAAGTTTACTTGTACTCATGTTGTATTTGTGTGTTTAGTTTTACACAATTGTGATACATTTATATGTTCACATATCCATAAACACAGTAAGATAACTGAATATTTCTATGATGACAAATTTGCTTTTTGTTGCTGTTTATAACACAGCCACTTTTCCTCCCATCTCCTTGCAACCACAAAAAATCTGGGTTTTTTTTTCACTATTTTTTAATTTATATATGACAGCAGAATGCAATGCAATTCTTATTATACATATAGAGCACAATTTTTCATATCTCTGGTTGTATACAAAGTATATTCACACCAATTCATGTCTTCAAACATGTTCTTTGGATAATAATGATCCTCACATTCCACTATCATTTATAACCCCTCCCACCCCTCTGCCCTATCTAGAATTCATCTATTCCTTCCATGCTACCTCTCCCTATCTCATTATAAATCGGCCTCCTTATATCAGAGAAAACATTCAGCATTTTTTTTGGGGGATTTACTAACTTCACTTAGCATTATCTTCTCCAACGCCATCCATTTACCTACAAATGCCCTGATTTTATTCTCTTTTAATGCTGAGTAATATTCCATTGTGTATATATGCCACATTTTTTTATCCACTTATCTATTGAAGGGCATCTAGGTTGGTTCCACAGTTAGCTGTTGTGAATTGTGCTGCTATAAACTTGGATGTGGCTGTGTCCCTGTAATATGCTGTTTTTAAGTCCTTTTGGGTATAGTCCAAGGAAAAGGATAGGGAGTCAAATGGTGGTTCCATTCCCAATTTTCCAAGAAATCTCCATACTGCTTTCCATATTGGCTGCCACAATTTGCAGTCCCACCAGCAGTGTATGAGTGTACCTTTTTCCCCACATCCTCACCAACACTTGTTGTTTGTCTTCATGATAGCTGCCATTCTAACTGGAGTGAGATGAAATCTTAGAGTGATTTTGATTTGCATTTCTCTAATTGCTAGTGATGATAGATATTTTTTTCATATATTTGTTGATTGATTGTATATTGTCTTCCGAGAAGTGTCCATTCAGGTCCTTGGCCCATTTATTGATTGGGTTATTTGGGATTTTTGGGGGGTGGGAGCTTAGCATTTTGAGTTCTTTATATATCCTAGAGATTAATGCTCTATTTTATGTGTGAAGGGTTAAGATTTGCTCCCAAGATGTAGACTCACAAATTATTTCTTTTGCTGAGAAGAAACATTTTAATTTGAGTCCATCCCATTTATGGACTATTGATCTTAATTCTTGTGCCACATGAGTCTTATTAAGAAAGTTGGGGCCTAATCCCACATGATGGAGATTAGGGCCTACTTTTTCTTCTATTAGATGCAGGGTCTCTGGGTTTTATTCCTAAGTCCTTGATCCATCTTGAGTTGAGTTTTGTGCATGGTGAGAGATAGGATTTAATTTCATTTTGTTGCATATGGATTTCCAGTTTTACAGCACCATTTGTTGAAGAGTCTATCTTTTCTCCAATTCATGTTTTTGGCACCTTTGTCTAATGTAAGATTATTGTAATTTGGTGTGTTAGTCTCTGTGTCCTCTATTCTGTACCATTGGTATGCCAGTCTGTTTTGGTGCCAATACCATACCATGCTGTTTTTGTAACTCAATAATACAAACAATAACTTAGACTTAACTGACATATATAGAATATTTCATCCTTCAATGAGAGGATACACTTTCTTCTCAGCAGCACATGGATATTTCTCTAAAATAGACCATATATTATGCCACAAAGCAACTCTTAGCAAGTATAAAACAGTAGAGATATTACCCTGCATTCTATCATATCATAATGTAATGAAATTGGAAATTAATGATAAAATAAGAAATAAAATCCACTCCAACACCTGGAGCCTACATAATATGCTACTGAATGAACAATGGGTTGCAGAAGAATCAAGGAGGAGATTTAAAATTTTTAGAGGTGAATGAGAACACAGATACAACATATCGAAATCTCTAGAACGCTGTGACAGCAGTTCTAAGAGGAAAGTTCATTCCTTGAAAGAAGAAAAAGCCAACAAATAAATGACTTAACATTACAACTCAAAGCCCTAGAAAAACACCAAAAGCTGCAGAAGACAGGAAATAATTAAAACCAGAGCTGAAATCAATGAAATGGGAACAAAATAAATGATTGTAAAAATTGACAGAAGAAAAAGTTGGTTCTTTGAAAAAATAAATAAAATTAACAGACCCTTATCCATGCTAACGTAGAGAAAAAACTCAAATCATTAACATACATACGTGATGCAAAACGAAATATCACAACAGAAACTACAGAAATACAGAAGATAATTAGAAAAAAACTTGTACTCCAATAAAATAGAAAATTTCAAAGGCATTGACAAATTTTTAAAATCATAATTTGTCCAAATTGAATTGGGATGATGTACACAATTTAAACAGATCAATTTTAAGTGACAAAATAGCAGATGCCATTAAAAGTCTACCAACCAAGAAAAGCCCAGGTCTGGATCAATACACAGCCAAGTTCTACAAGATCTTTAAGGGAGAACTAATACCAATACTTTTCAATTTATTTTAGGATATAAAAAAAGAGGCAGCACTCCCAAACTCATTCTATGAGGTCAGTATCACTCTAATTCCAAAACCAGGCAAAGACACATCAAAAAAAGAAAACTTTAGACCAATATTTCTAATGAACATAGATGCAAAAATTCTCAATAAAATCTGGCAAATCGAATACAAAAACATAAAACGATCATGCACCATGATCAAGTGGGATTCATCCCAGGAATGCAAGGTTGGTTCAACATAGGGAAATCAATAAATATAATTCATCATATCAATAGACTTAAAGATAAGAATCATATGATCATCTCAATAGATGCAGAAAATGAATGCATTTGACAAAATACAACACCCCTTTGTGTTCAAAACACTAGAAAAACTAGGGATAGCAGGAACATATCTCAACATCATAAAGGCTATCTATGCTAAGCCCCAGGCCAACATCTTTCTAAATGGAGAAAAATTAAAGGCATTCCCTCTGAAAACTGGAACAAGACAGGAATGCCCTCTTTCACCACTTCTGTTTAACATAATTCTTGAAACACTGGCCAGAGCAATTCGACAGATGAAAGAAATTAAAGGGATACACATAGGACAAGAATAACTCAAATTGGCACTATTTGCTGATAAGATTTTATACCTAAAAGACCTTAAAAGTTTCATTAGGAAACTTCTAGAACTAGTAAATGAATTCAGCAAAATAGCATGATATAAAATCAACACCCATAAATCAAAGACATTTCTGTACATTGGTGACAAATCCTCAGAAAGGGAAACGAGAAAAACTACCCCATTTACAATTGCCTCAAAAACAATAAAATACTTGGATATCAACTTAATGAAAGTGGTGAAAGATATATATATATATATATATATATAATGAAAATTACAGAACCTTAAAGAAAGAAGTCAAACTGTAGAAGATGGAAAGATCTACCTTGCTCTTGGACAGGCAGAATTAATATTATCAAATGACCATACTACCAAAAGCACTATACAGATTTAATGCAATTCCAATCAAAATCCAATGACATTCTTCATAAAAATAGAAAAAGCAATCATGAAATTTATTAGGAAAAATAAGAGTCCTAGAATAGCTAAAGCAATCCTTAGCAGGAAGAGTAAGCAGGAGGCATCACTGTACCAGACCTGAAACTATACTACATACAGAGCAGTAGTAACAAAACTCTCAATTTCTATAGTTTTTTCACTTCAAAAATATTCTAAAAATGGAATCTTATATTGAGCAAACTTTGGGGAGTTCTTTACTGAGTGTGATTTCCTTGTAATTTTACCCAAGCTGCAGTATGCATCAAATAGTGTGTCCCTCTTTATTGTTGAGTAGTACTGATTGCTGAATGGTATGCAAGACAGACACATGGACTACAGTAGTTTTTGGCTTTTCCAAATAAAGCTGTTGTAAAGAAGAAACACATATGGCCAACAAATACATTAGGAAACCAATATTCCTAGAAATCGGGGAAATGCAAATGAGAACAACACTGATATTTCATCTCATTCTAGTTAAAATGACAATTATTAGGAACATAAAACTAATAAATTCAGCTGAAGATGTTGGGGAAAGATGTGTGCAATGCATGTTGGTGGGACTGAAAATTAGTACAACCACTTTGGAAAGCAGCATCGAGATTCCTCAAAGAAAAGGATTAGACATGTGATCCAGCTATCTCACTCCTCAGTATTTAACTAGAAGAACAAAAATCAGCCTATAATGATACTGGCACATCAATTCACAATAGCCAAGTTATAAAAGATGCCCATCAATCAATATATGGACAAAGAAAGTACGCTATAGATACACAATGATGTTCTACTCAACCATAAGGAAGAATAAAATTATAGTGTTTGGTGGGAAATGGATGGAAATGGAGATCATTATGCTAAGTGAAATTAGCCAGACTCGGAAAGTCAAGGGTCCAATATTTTTTTTCTCCTATGTGATGCTACAGCAAAGTCTGGGAAGAAAAGAGGGAATGTATAATCCTAGAAGTACAGAGGGGAGATCAGTGGAGTAGAAGGAGATGAGGGAGAAGGAGGAAGGTTGGGAAAGGTGGGAAAATTTGGAATGAATTTGACGAAATTAGGCCATGTAAATGCATATACGTATCACAGTGAATTCCATGTGTGTGTGTGTGTGTATGTATGTATATATATATATATATATATATATATATATATATATATATAATCATCAATAAAAATAACAAGTAAATAAAATATCACATATATATGTATGTAGCACCAACAAAAAATAACAAGTAAATAAAATACCACTACAGTGAGAAAGTAAAATAGGGAGAGGGATGACAGGAGGGAAAGAAGAGACACTGGGGACTGAAATGGGCAAATCAAATTTCATACATATATGAGTATGGCAAAATGAACCCAACTATCATGTAATTATAATGTACAATAAAAACATTAAAATTTGTACATTTAGGTGTTTGATAATTTAATTAAAATGGATATGTTCTATGAGATCTTAAGCTTCATGGGGCCAAGAATTAAGCCTGCTGTTTCCATTATTATCTAGTGTCTAATATAATCCCTTGCTCTGAACTGGCTGTTCTCCCCACCTCCAAAATCATATGTCAAATTCTAATCCCTAGTGTGGTGATATTTGAAAGTGGAGGCCTCAGTTATCAGGGTAGAGAGCTCATGATTGGAATTCATACCCTTGTAAGAAGAGGCACAAGAGGCTTTGTTTCCTATTTCTCTGCTCTCTTCCCTGTGAAGACCCAGAAATGACATGACTATCTTCAAACCAGGAAGAGGGCATTCACCAGAACCCACCCATGTTGTTACTCTGATCTTACACGTCCCAATTTCCCAAACTGTGAGAAGTTAATTCTGTAGTTTTATGACAACTTGTCTATCTAAGCTTTTCTGATGTAACTACACCCACTGACTGAGACATGCCTGGCACATAGATATTCATGAAATGAATTGTGACTCAGTAAATCTACCATCCTGATATATAATTTATGAACATTACCTGCTTCATCTGAGAGCATCTCTGAAATTTATGTGAAATTTATAAACTCCTAAATATTATTTTACAGATGAAAAAAATTAAGTAATCCATTTAAATCACTGTGCCAAAAAGTAAGACAAGGTAGAATTCCATTGCATATCTATTTGACATCAAAACGCCTTTGTCTAATTAGTTAACCTTTTTCTTACAGTCATGAGAGTGAGTCCACATTTCTACAATGGAGCAATTCAACTGCAATCATAGGGAAGCATCTGTGACAAAATACTATATTCAACTGATAACCTAATACAATGCTATGATGAAATGAATACCAACCCATCTGCCTATTGTTTTATGATAGATCACATAAAGAAAAGTATACATAGCTGGTATGCAATTGTAGTACGCAGGTGTGAGAATCTTTATTTTGTAAGACACAAATAAGCCTGGACATATTTGGTAATTACTGTGCTAATACAGAGTAATTGCACAGCTATTTCTTTCTTACAAATTATATGGTAGTTATACTTGGAATTACCATAAAAATGAAAAACTTCTAGTTGCCAGTAAATGATTGCCTTATAATTACAAAATAATTGCATAGTTATTTAGGCCTAGAAATATAAACCACAGTACAAAATCCATATACTTTGCTCTCGGAAAGACCAAGGTCCAAGGCTATCAGTCCTTTTAGGAATTTCCCTTAAGACTTTCTAAAATTCTGGAAAACTTTAATTTCTTTGGTAAGAAAACACTATGTCACAAGGGAGATAGCCTCCATCATTAAACTAAAAATTTCAGTGGCCTTAAAGCTATTGCACTGGAAAAATTAAATCAGTAATGGAAAGAACAATTCTTTCAGTATGAAATTTCAGTCCAAGGCATAATTGAGTAACATGTATAAGACTTATTGCCACACTTACTACTCAAGAAGGTAGCTAAACTAGAAAATTATTTATGCATTTCCAATTGTTACCAGTTTTACTGGATTATGGTAATTGTGCAAATTATTAACTTATTCAACCTTTGTGGCACTTAAAATATTGACTTTGGCTGGTTTTCCTGGTGGCACTATATTTATTGTCTCACATTTTTTTCATTCTCTACTCTTAAATAATTTTATTATGTGAATATCAGAATATTATCTGTCCAAACAGATGATTATTTATTATGCCAATTATGTTTTTTTTTCATGTATCTGAGACAAGATTTTAAGGAAGTAAATGATAAAACAAAGGAGATGTACAGTTTGAAGATACTGTACTGAAAACTATGATAGAAAGTAGTTTCAATATCAAATTTCAAGATATTCAGTAAACATCTTAAATTTCTACACTGGCACAATGCAATGCTTTAATTGGACAAAGATTGAAAATATTTTTAATTCAAATTTTTGAATCTAAATTTGTCTCCCAATAGAAGTAGGTAGTGGGCTGGGGATGTGGCTCAAGCGGTAGCGCGCTCGCCTGGCATGCGTGCAGCCCGGGTTCGATCCTCAGCACCACATACAAACAAAGATGTTGTGTCCGCCGAAAACTAAAAAATAAATATTAAAATTCTCTCTCTCTCTCTCTCTCAAAAAAAAAAAATAGAAGTAGGTAGTGCTAAACGACTAGGAAGATTCTTAATTAAAAAATTCAGCATGGAATTTTAGTTCTACATAATCAAGTAGTTAGAAGATATTATCATACTATCATACTGAAAATTAGATTTTAAATTTAAAAATATGTAACATTAATATAATTATATATGATAATATATAACATTTAATATGTTATACACTAAATATATAATTTTTATTTACATATAAGTGTGTAAAGTGTCCATTTTCAGTAATTGACAACAAGCATTACCTGCCCATGTTCTTGAGGAAGGAAAAAAAATTATGAAGCAAGATTCATTTAACCCCAACATTCAGCCTAGGACACTTTGTGTGTATTGACACATAGGAAAGAACCAAAATCAGTGCAATAGAACCAAAATGCAGTGCAATAGTTTTCTTGGGCAGAAGACAAAAGAGATCCAAAATCAGAGTTGAGATGACTTGACTGTGCAAGATAGGATACTTAAAAAGAGAATATAGACTAGAGAAAAAAGTGATTGAGCTCAGAGGAACTCCACCACTGACCCATGTCCCCATCCCTATTTTATATTTTATATAAGAGACAGTCTCACTGAATTGCTTAGTGCCTCATCTTGCTGAGAGTGGCTTTGAACTTGCAATCCTCCTGCCTCAGCCCCGCAAGCTGCTGTTCAAGGTGTTCACCACGATGCCTAGTTGTGACCCCCTTGTAACTGTTGGCCAAATACTTAATCTTTGCCTGTTAATACAAAGACTCTAGGCATTGGCAGAGCACAGTTACTGGAGACCTTGTGGACAGAAAGAAGACATTATATATAAGTAGTAATAGGAGTCATTCAAGGTACAACCATTCCAAATCGGGAGATGAGGCTAAATAGTCTAGGCCTTTGGTTGAAGTTAGAGAAGCCACATCTAGCCAAGTAAATCCATCCTTTGATAGTCTAAAGTTAGTTCTCCATGGGATAAAATAGATATACCAGTAAATTTTACTGTTTGTCAGAAGAAAATACAACCTTTTTATAGGAAGTTGACAAAATTCTTATGCTTCACAATGAAACATGCACAATGTTCTTGATTACATTAAAAATAAATAAATAGAGCTAGAGTTGTAGCTCAGTGGTATTGCACTTGCCTACCATGAGTGAGGCACTGCCTTTGATTCTCAGCACCACGTAAATATAAATAAATAAAATAAAGGTATTAGAAATGAAGAAATATATGTAGAGTTAGAAAAATCTAACCATAACCAGGATAACACGGGTGAAAAGACTGGTATTAGAAAACAAGGATTTCAAATGGGATAGATACATAAATGCCAACATTTAAATAATATAACTGAGAATATAATTTCCCATACATAATAATAGTAGGCTGAGTAGTAGTGTTGATATAGAAAACAAATAGTAAGTCAACAAAGAGAGAAGTGAAAATGATTAAGACTGAAAGGCAGAGAAAAAAAAGCAGGGGAAGCTTCAGTAAACTTTGAGACAACAGAAATTCTTACACACAAGTACGTGGTGTCACATGAGGAAATGAAGAGATAATTTAGTAAGGAAAAATAGCACACACTTGCGTAGATATAATACCCCAATATTTTTCAAATTTAATTTAAAAATATCTTAAGAAGTTTAACAAATTACAAGTAAGGGAACATAATAAAACCACAACAAGGAATGCTATAATTGCTTAAAATGTAATAAAAATATATTAAAAGTAATCATAGCTCAAACAAGAAAATCATAATGGTCACTGATGACTATTCACCAGAAACAGTGCAACTCAAAAGACAATAGACTCAGAGTTATAGAGTACTGATTGGGAAAACAAGTTGCAGTCAATCTAGAATTATCTATATGGCAAAAACATGCCGCAAAAAAAAAATGTAAATGAAATAAAAAACATTTCCAAATGAGCAAAATCTGATCATCAGGAGATCTAGACTACAATAAATATTAAAGTTCATTAGCCTTAAGAAAATTATACTAGAAAGAAACTTTGAGACATAGAAAGCAATAAAGAACACTCAACATTGTAAATATAAGGACATTTAAATTTTTTTATCTATTTAAAAGACAATGAACTATTAAAAACTAAAACTATCTTTTAATATACCATTGTTATATACATATATAGGTTATAACTATTTTATATACTATTATTATATATTATAATTGTTTTATACTAAGATATATATTTGATTTGAAATATATATTTAGAAATAATAATGGCACAAATTATAGAAGGGAATAACGAAAATATTTCTACTATCAAATTGTATGTTACATGTGCAGTGGTGCAATATTACTTCCCTAACATCAGTTATTAAAGATGACTATCATTTCCTAGAGCTATTACCAAAAATGTAAAGACTTACAGGTAAAATTATACCACAATAATGTTGGGGAAAAATGAAAGTCTAAAATTAAATTACAGAATGTGAGATAGTACTTACAAAATATGTGTTTCATAGATGTCTAGTATCCAGAATATGTTGATAACTTTTACAACTCAATTGCAAAACCAAAAAAAAAAATCAAATAACACAATTTTAAAATGGACAAATGGCATGAATAGGTATTTTTCTAAAGAATTTGTACAGAATATCAACAAACACATAAAAAATGTTTAGTATCATTGATCATAAAGAAATTGTCTTCTTTTTTTTTTAATCAAGAATTGAGCCCAGGGCTACTTCACCACTAAACCACATTCCAAGCCCTTTTTATATTTTATTTAGACACAGGGCCTTACTAAGTTGCTGAGGCTAGCTCTGAACTCGTTATCCTCCTGCCTCAACCTCCAGAGCCATTGAGATGACAGGTTTGTGCCACCATGCCCTGCTGGTCTTCATTTTTGAAGAAAATATTGCTTGCATAGAACTCTAGGTTAAGCATTCCACTTGTGACATTATAGGGTAAGGGGTCTCTCAGACCCAATCCTCTCAAAAATAATGAAAATTTATGTTTTTAAATATCCATTTAAAACTTTCAGGCATCATTTTAGAGACATAAAACAAACATTATGGCACAAATTATAGAAGGAAATAAATGAATAGGATAACTGGGTCACATGTTGGTTCCATTAAAAAACATTTTAATCAAGAAAATGTACTACAACTTGGAAAGAACTACAACTCTGTGAAATAGGAGTCAAAAGACTTAATCTTCTCTCCATCACTTATCTCACTGAGATGCAAAGCCCACTTCTGATTGGTACAGTGAAGAACATAGGCCTCCTTCCCCTTCCAGCTTTTCTAGGATGGCTATGTTCCTGGAAATAGAGTGAATCAACAATTCTTATGCTCAGCAAACTGTGCTGAAGGTAAGATCTGAATGAACACATCTGAGGAATGGAAGAGGCCCACTTTTTCACTCACATCTCTCTCTCTCTCTCTCTCTCTCTCTCTCTCTCTCTCTCTCTCTCTCTGGTGCTACATGCTTTACTGTAGGTGTGGCATTGCTGATAATCCTGAGGCTCTAATCACTGGTGTTTGTGTTCTATACTTAGAAATCCAAACCAAAAACTCTCAGGTGGGATAATTGGCTCACATGTTGGTTCCATTCCTCCTGTGTGTGTGTGTGTGTGTGTGTGTGTGTGTGTATGTGTGTGTGTGTGTGTAATCTCCATACTGCTTTCCAGAATGGCTATGATAATTTGCAGTTCCACCAACAATGTATGAAATCCTAGAAATGAAAACTCTTCTCTGATATGAGAGTAGTTAACTACCATATCCCTACAAATATTTATTATTATTTGTATTCTTGATAATTGCCATTCTGACTGAAGTAAGATAAAATCTCAATTCCTTAACTCTATTTATAAGGTGATAACAAACCAATCTTGCATCATTGGGATGAAATCCACTTGATCATGGTACTCTATCTTCATAACATATTTGAAGGCAGTTTGCCAATATTTAAACATACAGACAAACATCCTCATTTATCAGGGATGTTTGTCTGAAGTATTCTTGATGTGTCTTTGTCTGATATCAGGGTGATACTGAATTCATAGAGTGAGTTTGGCAGTGTATCCTCTTTTTATATTTCATGGAATTATTTGAGAATGATTGGCATTAGAACTCAGTTGAGAATCGATCTGATTCTTTTATTTTTTTCATTGATGCTTGGTATTTTTATTCTCAATTTTATTAATTTTGGCTCTGATTTTGACTATTTCCTGTCGTATACTTATTTCGATATTTATTCTTTACTTCAGGCATTGAGGTATAACATTAGATTATTTGCCTGCTATTTTTTTTTAATGTAGGGACTCAGTGCTATAAACTTTCCTCTTAGAATTGCCTTCATACTGTCTCAAGATTTTCTTATATTTCTATTTTTATTTGTTCCTAAGAAATGTTTTATTTCTCTCTAGATTTCTTCTGCAATCCATTCCTCATTCAAAAGTATATTATTTAATCCCCAGGGATTAGAATATTTTCTGGTTTTTATATTGTTAATTTCTAATTTTATTCCATTTTGATTTGATAGAATTCAATAAATTATCTTTATTTTTTCTATTTGCTATGACTTGCTTTGTGGCCTAAAATATAATCTATTTTAGAGAAAGTTTCATGTACCACTGAGAAGAAAGTGAATTCAGTTTTTGATGTGCAAAAAAAATTCTAAAGATGTCAGTTTGATTAAAAGTCGTTTGTTGTTCTGAAGAGCCATTACTTAGTTTATATCTGGATGACCTATTCAATGGTACAAATTTGATTGAAATCACCCACCATTATTTTATTGTGGTCTATTTGATTCTCTATATTGAGAAGGGATGTTTTTTGTATGCATAGATGCACTGTTGTTTGGGGTATAAATATTTACAATCATTGTTTTTGAATGAATCCCTTAACCAGTATGAAGTGACATTCTTTTTCTCTTCTGATTTTGCTTGAAGTCTACTTTGTCTGATATGAGCATAGTTAACCCTGCTTGCTTTTTGTTTCATTTTATTTCAGTTTCATTCTGAAGGATAGTTTTGCTGAATGTATTAATCTTGGTTGCACCCATTTTTTTCAAAGCTTAGTATATGTTATAATAAACCCTTCTGCTTTTAATTTGATGTTGAGAAATCAACAAAAAATCAAATTGGTTTACCTCTAAATGTGAGCTGTTGTTTTCATTTGTGGTTTTAAAAATTCTATCCTTATTTTGTATATTATAGGCATTTTCATTATAATGTGTCTTGGAGACGATTGTTTTTGATTCTTCGTATTTGGGATTTTATATGCTTCTTATATTTGGATTTCCATCTGGCTCTTAAGATTTGGAAAATTTTCTAGTATTTTATAATTGAAAAGATTGTACATTCCTTTAGTTTGTATTTCAAAGTCATATATCCCAAATGATTCTTAATTTAGGTCTCTTAATGTTATGCCAAATTTCTTGAATATTCTGATCATAGTCTTTTAACACTTTTTATTTACTGTTGACTTTATTTTCAAGATACACACTTTGTCTTCAAGACCTGAGAAACTATCTTCAAAATGACCTAATCTATTGGTGATGCTTTCCCCTGAATTTTTTATTCAATTTGTCAAGTTTTTCATTTCTAGGCTTTCAATTAGTTTCTTTTGAAGAATTTCTACCTCTTTATTGCAATTATCTTTCATTTCTTGTTATTTTTTTTCCTCTAAGTTGCTTACATCTTCTTTTAGCTTGTTGGACATTTAACTATGAACTTTGCAAATTTTTTCTTTTTGTTTTCATTTTCATGGTATATATTTTCCCATTCTTTCACCTTCACTCTATGGATGTCTTTGTAAGGAGAGTAGCTCATAAACAGCATGTGGTTGGGTCTTTGCTTTTAATTCATGTGCCAATCTATGTCTTTTGATGGAAGAATTTTGACCTTTTCTAGTAAAGGTTATTATAGAGAAATGATTTTTATTTTCTGCCCTTTTGACTTATTTCTAATGCTTCATTTGGACTTGATTCTCCTCTAATTAAAGACACTTCTCAATGGTTGAAGTATTATGGCCTGCTTGGGATGGGTTATTCCCTTGCTTTTTCATACTGCTTTTATGACTACCCATCTGTTGGGATGAATAGTGCTTTTTCTTTTATGCTCGGGATTATTTCACGATCTTTTTTCTCTTTAGGTCCCTGACAGGGCAAATATCCAGGTATCGATACTTTCACTCAGTGTGTGTTGCTACTCTTTCCAGTACCAAAACCACTTTGAGAGAAGAGACTAATTTCCATTTACTGCAACCACTGCAGAGCAAAGCCACATATTAATCAAACTTAGGAAAGACCAAAAACTTGATGATAGTTTTCTCCAGTTTCTCTAATCCAGGTATAAACTTGAAGTAATATTCTGGAATAGGTTGAAAAATCAGTTATTAAACCTAATAAAATTACAATAACAGTATATAGGGGCTAAAAAGGGAAGAATGAAAAAATGGGCAAAAGTGAAAAAATGGAAAAGATAGAAAATAGTAATACAAACAAAGTAAAAGAGGTAAAAGATGGATAGAGGGAATGTGAGTCAGCAGGTAACACAAGAGTAAAAAGGTCAAGAGGAGCAAGTGTTAATCTTATCAAGGAAAACAGGATAGAGTAATTTTTAACAAATGCTTTAAAACTTGAAGAAATACTATCAAATGGGTTGAAGGCATAATATTGAATATTAGGGTAAAACTATTGAATCAAAATGAAGAGTAATATATGATCAAAGTTGATGTTCAACCTATTTATAGTGAACAATGTCAAGATGGAAAAAAAATTATTGAGTGTTCCTGGTTTGGAGTTCATCAAGATTTGGGACCTTTCGAGAATGTCCATCTCTTGTCAATGCTGGTACATAGTAGCTACTCCCCTGGTTGCTATGTACCTCACACTAGCTGGTTCTCCTTTGTCAGCCCAGGGAACTGAGGCTGGATGCTCATAGGATGCTATCTTGCATTTGCTGGCTCTATTTTGTGCAGAAGCATAGGATGCAGAACCAAGGGCTGTCACTCTGATGGCAGCAGGTCATTATGCACTGACTCCCCTCCACAGAACCCTCTTCAAAGTGGCCCAGAGCATAGGGACTGTCTGCAAGTATAAGACCTGTGGTTATGTATTTGCTGAGGGTGATCTTTGGGGCAGAAGCATCCCACTAACTGCTGAAAATCACAGAGGCACTGTCCCTGTGACCAGAAACAGACTCAGCCAGTCCACCTGAGTTTGAAATCCCACTGCCCAAAGTTGTGAACTGTGAGTGCTGCTCCCCTTCACTGCCCAGTACTGAGACAGTCCCATGGAAGTTGTGTAGAGTGCTTGTAGGTTAGCACCTCCTAGAAATGTCCAGCTCCACCCTACTCCCCTTGTCCATGATGGAGGGATAGTGTTTTAGCTACTAGCTATTCCTCTACAAGTTCCTTTTAAATGGATTATTGAGACACCTTGCTGTTCAGGTACTCCTTGTTTTTATTTGTTGCTATCGGAAGGAGGGGAAATCCTGTATTAATTTAATTTCTTCCAGGGAGGTTGACCAGCTGTGCCCTTCACAGAATGGCTGCCATGCCCTGCACAGCTCTCAGTCCACAATTTGAGTTAATCTGCTTGATCCCCTTCACTGACTCCTCTGTTCCTGTTGTATTCTGCTTTTCTTTCCAGCTATTGTTAAGGATGTGAGCTTATGTGCTCTTTCCCTCCCACCTCACCCTGGTCTGTGTTTGGGATAAGGAAGCTCTGTCCTTATTTTCTGCTCCAGTAACCAAACTTCAAGTCTGTTCAAGACTCAGACTGTCAAATATTGGGTCTTAGAGCATTTATTCTGTCATCCAACTCTCCAGTCAGCTGTTCTTTCACTGTCTCCTTTCTGTACTAGAGAGGGATCAGGCTGGTGATGGTGAGGTGTCTCTGCCTAGCTCTGCTCCACCGTCCTCCTGAAATTCTTCAGCAGGTTTTCTTTTTAAGGTTTTTTTTAGTCCATTTTTTCTTCTGGTATATACTTGAGATCAGCCAGAATACCAGAACTTTGCAGTGGAGGTGGATAGAAAAAAAGTTTAAGAAAAGCCTTTGTCTTTTTGACAGAATTAAAAAATCAGGAAGTGGGTTCTTTGCAAGACAAAGTGACTTGTAAAAATCTTCCTCATTCTTTTCATACTATATTCTGAATGTGTTATACTATCAAATGAAATTTATGAATTAATTAAAATACGTGTTTTTCTGAATGTGAATGGTCAACAATCGCAGAATGATTAATGAAGTAATGATAATCCTTTCAGTAGAACATTGAACATTATACCATATTTCCTAAAAATATTTAATGACATGGAAAAGTTATCATAATATTTTGCTAAATATAAATGTAAGGCTAGAAAGCCATGGCTTGAAATTATATTATTAGTATTCTTAATTTTCTCTTTAAATATTACATATCTTATAAACAGTATAAAATTTATGAAATAACTTTCAGAAATTGAGGGTCAAATACCGTTTTCCAGTATCCCATTTTCTTCTCTCATTATTTCATATCTTTTTGTTTAAATTGATACTTACTCCAAAAATTTCCAAGTACAGTTCAGTGACTTTAGAGAAATAATAACTGCTTTCCAATTTTTTAATTTTTTATTTAGTAATAAAGTGACTAATTCCAAGAAACTAAATATTTTAGGCACATGGAGGTAAGTGTCTAAAATGAAAATTTATTGGCTAAATGTCACTTTATTATGGAGTTTATTTAGGCCAATATCATGTGTAATATTTGCTTGAAATTAAATTGTAAACATTAATTTTCATTCTTTACAAAGCATACTTTTACTTGATCTCTCACTACTTTGCCTGCTAAATATTTTAGCTAGTGTAAAACAAAACAAAACAATTTTAGGCATTTCCATATGAGTTTTT